>NW_027326081.1:0-74875 GCF_048594095.1 Paramormyrops kingsleyae
CATCCGTGTGGGGAGCAGAACTGTCATAAAAACACATGTTGATGTCTGGATATGCCATAGTTTTTCTAACCCTAACCCTAGGTTTAGTTTGCTAACCCTAATTTGGGGCCTTAGGGTGAATCAACAGGTAGTTGGAAAGTAGGCAATATGCTACTAAAGCATGCTGAATTTTGTTTTCTCATCCGTGTGGGGAGCAGAACTGTCATAAAAACACATGTTGATGTCTGGATATGCCATAGTTTTTCTAACCCTAACCCTAGGTTTAGTTTGCTAACCCTAATTTGGGGCCTTAGGGTGAATCAACAGGTAGTTGCAAAGTAGGCAATATGCTAATAAAGCATGCTGAATTTTGTTTTCTCATCCGTGTGGGGAGCAGAACTGTCATAAAAACACATGTTGATGTCTGGATATGCCATAGTTTTTCTAACCCTAACCCTAGGTTTAGTTTGCTAACCCTAATTTGGGGCCTTAGGGTGAATCAACAGGTAGTTGGAAAGTAGGCAATATGCTACTAAAGCATGCTGAATTTTGTTTTCTCATCCGTGTGGGGAGCAGAACTGTCATAAAAACACATGTTGATGTCTGGATATGCCATAGTTTTTCTAACCCTAACCCTAGGTTTAGTTTGCTAACCCTAATTTGGGGCCTTAGGGTGAATCAACAGGTAGTTGGAAAGTAGGCAATATGCTACTAAAGCATGCTGAATTTTGTTTTCTCATCCGTGTGGGGAGCAGAACTGTCATAAAAACACATGTTGATGTCTGGATATGCCATAGCTTTTCTAACCCTAACCCTAGGTTTAGTTTGCTAACCTTAATTTGGGGCCTTAGGGTGAATCAACAGGTAGTTGGAAAGTGGGCAATATGCTACTAAAGCAAGCTGAATTTTGATTTCTCATCCGTGTGGGGAGCAGAACTGTCATAAAAACACATGTTGATGTCTGGATATGCCATAGTTTTTCTAACCCTAACCCTAGGTTTAGTTTGCTAACCCTAATTTGGGGCCTTAGGGTGAATCAACAGGTAGTTGGAAAGTAGGCAATATGCTACTAAAGCATGCTGAATTTTGTTTTCTCATCCGTGTGGGGAGCAGAACTGTCATAAAAACACATGTTGATGTCTGGATATGCCATAGTTTTTCTAACCCTAACCCTAGGTTTAGTTTGCTAACCCTAATTTGGGGCCTTAGGGTGAATCAACAGGTAGTTGGAAAGTAGGCAATATGCTACTAGAGCATGCTGAATTTTGTTTTCTCATCCGTGTGGGGAGCAGAACTGTCATAAAAACACATGTTGATGTCTGGATATGCCATAGTTTTTCTAACCCTAACCCTAGGTTTAGTTTGCTAACCCTAATTTGGGGCCTTAGGGTGAATCAACAGGTAGTTGGAAAGTAGGCAATATGCTACTAAAGCATGCTGAATTTTGTCTTCTCATCCGTGTGGGGAGCAGAACTGTCATAAAAACACATGTTGATGTCTGGATATGCCATAGTTTTTCTAACCCTAACCCTAGGTTTAGTTTGCTAACCCTAATTTGGGGCCTTAGGGTGAATCAACAGGTAGTTGCAAAGTAGGCAATATGCTAATAAAGCATGCTGAATTTTGTTTTCTCATCCGTGTGGGGAGCAGAACTGTCATAAAAACACATGTTGATGTCTGGATATGCCATAGTTTTTCTAACCCTAACCCTAGGTTTAGTTTGCTAACCCTAATTTGGGGCCTTAGGGTGAATCAACAGGTAGTTGCAAAGTAGGCAATATGCTAATAAAGCATGCTGAATTTTGTTTTCTCATCCGTGTGGGGAGCAGAACTGTCATAAAAACACATGTTGATGTCTGGATATGCCATAGTTTTTCTAACCCTAACCCTAGGTTTAGTTTGCTAACCCTAATTTGGGGCCTTAGGGTGAATCAACAGGTAGTTGGAAAGTAGGCAATATGCTACTAAAGCATGCTGAATTTTGTTTTCTCATCCGTGTGGGGAGCAGAACTGTCATAAAAACACATGTTGATGTCTGGATATGCCATAGTTTTTCTAACCCTAACCCTAGGTTTAGTTTGCTAACCCTAATTTGGGGCCTTAGGGTGAATCAACAGGTAGTTGGAAAGTACGCAATATGCTACTAAAGCATGCTGAATTTTGTTTTCTCATCCGTGTGGGAAGCAGAACTGTCATAAAAACACATGTTGATGTCTGGATATGCCATAGTTTTTCTAACCCTAACCCTAGGTTTAGTTTGCTAACCCTAATTTGGGGCCTTAGGGTGAATCAACAGGTAGTTGCAAAGTAGGCAATATGCTAATAAAGCATGCTGAATTTTGTTTTCTCATCCGTGTGGGGAGCAGAACTGTCATAAAAACACATGTTGATGTCTGGATATGCCATAGTTTTTCTAACCCTAACCCTAGGTTTAGTTTGCTAACCCTAATTTGGGGCCTTAGGGTGAATCAACAGGTAGTTGGAAAGTAGGCAATATGCTACTAAAGCATGCTGAATTTTGTTTTCTCATCCGTGTGGGGAGCAGAACTGTCATAAAAACACATGTTGATGTCTGGATATGCCATAGTTTATCTAACCCTAACCCTAGGTTTAGTTTGCTAACCCTAATTTGGGGCCTTAGGGTGAATCAACAGGTAGTTGGAAAGTAGGCAATATGCTACTAAAGCATGCTGAATTTTGTTTTCTCATCCGTGTGGGGAGCAGAACTGTCATAAAAACACATGTTGATGTCTGGATATGCCATAGTTTTTCTAACCCTAACCCTAGGTTTAGTTTGCTAACCCTAATTTGGGGCCTTAGGGTGAATCAACAGGTAGTTGGAAAGTAGGCAATATGCTACTAAAGCATGCTGAATTTTGTTTTCTCATCCGTGTGGGGAGCAAAACTGTCATAAAAACACATGTTGATGTCTGGATATGCCATAGTTTTTCTAACCCTAACCCTAGGTTTAGTTTGCTAACCCTAATTTGGGGCCTTAGGGTGAATCAACAGGTAGTTGGAAAGTAGGCAATATGCTACTAAAGCATGCTGAATTTTGTTTTCTCATCCGTGTGGGGAGCAGAACTGTCATAAAAACACATGTTGATGTCTGGATATGCCATAGTTTTTCTAACCCTAACCCTAGGTTTTGTTTGCTAACCCTAATTTGGGGCCTTAGGGTGAATCAACAGGTAGTTGGAAAGTAGGCAATATGCTACTAAAGCATGCTGAATTTTGTTTTCTCATCCGTGTGGGGAGCAGAACTGTCATAAAAACACATGTTGATGTCTGGATATGCCATAGCTTTTCTAACCCAAACCCTAGGTTTAGTTTGCTAACCTTAATTTGGGGCCTTATGGTGAATCAACAGGTAGTTGGAAAGTAGGCAATATGCTACTAGAGCATGCTGAATTTTGTTTTCTCATCCGTGTGGGGAGCAGAACTGTCATAAAAACACATGTTGATGTCTGGATATGCCATAGTTTTTCTAACCCTAACCCTAGGTTTTGTTTGCTAACCCTAATTTGGGGCCTTAGGGTGAATCAACAGGTAGTTGGAAAGTAGGCAATATGCTACTAAAGCATGCTGAATTTTGTTTTCTCATCCGTGTGGGGAGCAGAACTGTCATAAAAACACATGTTGATGTCTCGATATGCCATAGTTTTTCTAACCCTAACCCTAGGTTTAGTTTGCTAACCCTAATTTGGGGCCTTAGGGTGAATCAACAGGTAGTTGGAAAGTAGGCAATATGCTACTAGAGCATGCTGAATTTTGTTTTCTCATCCGTGTGGGGAGCAGAACTGTCATAAAAACACATGTTGATGTCTGGATATGCCATAGTTTTTCTAACCCTAACCCTAGGTTTAGTTTGCTAGCCCTAATTTGGGGCCTTAGGGTGAATCAACAGATAATTGGAAAGTAGGCAATATGCTACTAAAGCATGCTGAATTTTGTTTTCTCATCCGTGTGGGGAGCAGAACTGTCATAAAAACACATGTTGATGTCTGGATATGCCATAGTTTTTCTAACCCTAACCCTAGGTTTAGTTTGCTAACCCTAATTTGGGGCCTTAGGGTGAATCAACAGGTAGTTGGAAAGTAGGCAATATGCTACTAAAGCATGCTGAATTTTGTTTTCTCATCCGTGTGGGGAGCAAAACTGTCATAAAAACACATGTTGATGTCTGGATATGCCATAGTTTTTCTAACCCTAACCCTAGGTTTTGTTTGCTAACCCTAATTTGGGGCCTTAGGGTGAATCAACAGGTAGTTGGAAAGTAGGCAATATGCTACTAAAGCATGCTGAATTTTGTTTTCTCATCCGTGTGGGGAGCAGAACTGTCATAAAAACACATGTTGATGTCTGGATATGCCATAGCTTTTCTAACCCAAACCCTAGGTTTAGTTTGCTAACCTTAATTTGGGGCCTTATGGTGAATCAACAGGTAGTTGGAAAGTAGGCAATATGCTACTAGAGCATGCTGAATTTTGTTTTCTCATCCGTGTGGGGAGCAGAACTGTCATAAAAACACATGTTGATGTCTGGATATGCCATAGTTTTTCTAACCCTAACCCTAGGTTTTGTTTGCTAACCCTAATTTGGGGCCTTAGGGTGAATCAACAGGTAGTTGGAAAGTAGGCAATATGCTACTAAAGCATGCTGAATTTTGTTTTCTCATCCGTGTGGGGAGCAGAACTGTCATAAAAACACATGTTGATGTCTCGATATGCCATAGTTTTTCTAACCCTAACCCTAGGTTTAGTTTGCTAACCCTAATTTGGGGCCTTAGGGTGAATCAACAGGTAGTTGGAAAGTAGGCAATATGCTACTAGAGCATGCTGAATTTTGTTTTCTCATCCGTGTGGGGAGCAGAACTGTCATAAAAACACATGTTGATGTCTGGATATGCCATAGTTTTTCTAACCCTAACCCTAGGTTTAGTTTGCTAGCCCTAATTTGGGGCCTTAGGGTGAATCAACAGATAATTGGAAAGTAGGCAATATGCTACTAAAGCATGCTGAATTTTGTTTTCTCATCCGTGTGGGGAGCAGAACTGTCATAAAAACACATGTTGATGTCTGGATATGCCATAGTTTTTCTAACCCTAACCCTAGGTTTAGTTTGCTAACCCTAATTTGGGGCCTTAGGGTGAATCAACAGGTAGTTGGAAAGTAGGCAATATGCTACTAAAGCATGCTGAATTTTGTTTTCTCATCCGTGTGGGGAGCAAAACTGTCATAAAAACACATGTTGATGTCTGGATATGCCATAGTTTTTCTAACCCTAACCCTAGGTTTAGTTTGCTAACCCTAATTTGGGGCCTTAGGGTGAATCAACAGGTAGTTGGAAAGTAGGCAATATGCTACTAAAGCATGCTGAATTTTGTTTTCTCATCCGTGTGGGGAGCAGAACTGTCATAAAAACACATGTTGATGTCTGGATATGCCATAGTTTTTCTAACCCTAACCCTAGGTTTAGTTTGCTAACCCTAATTTGGGGCCTTAGGGTGAATCAACAGGTAGTTGGAAAGTAGGCAATATGCTACTAAAGCATGCTGAATTTTGTTTTCTCATCCGTGTGGGGAGCAGAACTGTCATAAAAACACATGTTGATGTCTGGATATGCCATAGTTTTTCTAACCCTAACCCTAGGTTTAGTTTGCTAACCCTAATTTGGGGCCTTAGGGTGAATCAACAGGTAGTTGGAAAGTACGCAATATGCTACTAAAGCATGCTGAATTTTGTTTTCTCATCCGTGTGGGAAGCAGAACTGTCATAAAAACACATGTTGATGTCTGGATATGCCATAGTTTTTCTAACCCTAACCCTAGGTTTAGTTTGCTAACCCTAATTTGGGGCCTTAGGGTGAATCAACAGGTAGTTGCAAAGTAGGCAATATGCTAATAAAGCATGCTGAATTTTGTTTTCTCATCCGTGTGGGGAGCAGAACTGTCATAAAAACACATGTTGATGTCTGGATATGCCATAGTTTTTCTAACCCTAACCCTAGGTTTAGTTTGCTAACCCTAATTTGGGGCCTTAGGGTGAATCAACAGGTAGTTGGAAAGTAGGCAATATGCTACTAAAGCATGCTGAATTTTGTTTTCTCATCCGTGTGGGGAGCAGAACTGTCATAAAAACACATGTTGATGTCTGGATATGCCATAGTTTATCTAACCCTAACCCTAGGTTTAGTTTGCTAACCCTAATTTGGGGCCTTAGGGTGAATCAACAGGTAGTTGGAAAGTAGGCAATATGCTACTAAAGCATGCTGAATTTTGTTTTCTCATCCGTGTGGGGAGCAGAACTGTCATAAAAACACATGTTGATGTCTGGATATGCCATAGTTTTTCTAACCCTAACCCTAGGTTTAGTTTGCTAACCCTAATTTGGGGCCTTAGGGTGAATCAACAGGTAGTTGGAAAGTAGGCAATATGCTACTAAAGCATGCTGAATTTTGTTTTCTCATCCGTGTGGGGAGCAGAACTGTCATAAAAACACATGTTGATGTCTGGATATGCCATAGTTTTTCTAACCCTAACCCTAGGTTTAGTTTGCTAACCCTAATTTGGGGCCTTAGGGTGAATCAACAGGTAGTTGGAAAGTAGGCAATATGCTACTAAAGCATGCTGAATTTTGTTTTCTCATCCGTGTGGGGAGCAGAACTGTCATAAAAACACATGTTGATGTCTGGATATGCCATAGTTTTTCTAACCCTAACCCTAGGTTTTGTTTGCTAACCCTAATTTGGGGCCTTAGGGTGAATCAACAGGTAGTTGGAAAGTAGGCAATATGCTACTAAAGCATGCTGAATTTTGTTTTCTCATCCGTGTGGGGAGCAGAACTGTCATAAAAACACATGTTGATGTCTGGATATGCCATAGCTTTTCTAACCCAAACCCTAGGTTTAGTTTGCTAACCTTAATTTGGGGCCTTATGGTGAATCAACAGGTAGTTGGAAAGTAGGCAATATGCTACTAGAGCATGCTGAATTTTGTTTTCTCATCCGTGTGGGGAGCAGAACTGTCATAAAAACACATGTTGATGTCTGGATATGCCATAGTTTTTCTAACCCTAACCCTAGGTTTTGTTTGCTAACCCTAATTTGGGGCCTTAGGGTGAATCAACAGGTAGTTGGAAAGTAGGCAATATGCTACTAAAGCATGCTGAATTTTGTTTTCTCATCCGTGTGGGGAGCAGAACTGTCATAAAAACACATGTTGATGTCTGGATATGCCATAGCTTTTCTAACCCAAACCCTAGGTTTAGTTTGCTAACCTTAATTTGGGGCCTTATGGTGAATCAACAGGTAGTTGGAAAGTGGGCAATATGCTACTAAAGCAAGCTGAATTTTGATTTCTCATCCGTGTGGGGAGCAGAACTGTCATAAAAACACATGTTGATGTCTGGATATGCCATAGTTTTTCTAACCCTAACCCTAGGTTTAGTTTGCTAACCCTAATTTGGGGCCTTAGGGTGAATCAACAGGTAGTTGGAAAGTAGGCAATATGCTACTAAAGCATGCTGAATTTTGTTTTCTCATCCGTGTGGGGAGCAGAACTGTCATAAAAACACATGTTGATGTCTCGATATGCCATAGTTTTTCTAACCCTAACCCTAGGTTTAGTTTGCTAACCCTAATTTGGGGCCTTAGGGTGAATCAACAGGTAGTTGGAAAGTAGGCAATATGCTACTAAAGCATGCTGAATTTTGTTTTCTCATCCGTGTGGGGAGCAGAACTGTCATAAAAACACATGTTGATGTCTGGATATGCCATAGCTTTTCTAACCCAAACCCTAGGTTTAGTTTGCTAACCTTAATTTGGGGCCTTATGGTGAATCAACAGGTAGTTGGAAAGTAGGCAATATGCTACTAGAGCATGCTGAATTTTGTTTTCTCATCCGTGTGGGGAGCAGAACTGTCATAAAAACACATGTTGATGTCTGGATATGCCATAGTTTTTCTAACCCTAACCCTAGGTTTTGTTTGCTAACCCTAATTTGGGGCCTTAGGGTGAATCAACAGGTAGTTGGAAAGTAGGCAATATGCTACTAAAGCATGCTGAATTTTGTTTTCTCATCCGTGTGGGGAGCAGAACTGTCATAAAAACACATGTTGATGTCTGGATATGCCATAGCTTTTCTAACCCAAACCCTAGGTTTAGTTTGCTAACCTTAATTTGGGGCCTTATGGTGAATCAACAGGTAGTTGGAAAGTGGGCAATATGCTACTAAAGCAAGCTGAATTTTGATTTCTCATCCGTGTGGGGAGCAGAACTGTCATAAAAACACATGTTGATGTCTGGATATGCCATAGTTTTTCTAACCCTAACCCTAGGTTTAGTTTGCTAACCCTAATTTGGGGCCTTAGGGTGAATCAACAGGTAGTTGGAAAGTAGGCAATATGCTACTAAAGCATGCTGAATTTTGTTTTCTCATCCGTGTGGGGAGCAGAACTGTCATAAAAACACATGTTGATGTCTCGATATGCCATAGTTTTTCTAACCCTAACCCTAGGTTTAGTTTGCTAACCCTAATTTGGGGCCTTAGGGTGAATCAACAGGTAGTTGGAAAGTAGGCAATATGCTACTAGAGCATGCTGAATTTTGTTTTCTCATACGTGTGGGGAGCAGAACTGTCATAAAAACACATGTTGATGTCTGGATATGCCATAGTTTTTCTAACCCTAACCCTAGGTTTAGTTTGCTAGCCCTAATTTGGGGCCTTAGGGTGAATCAACAGATAATTGGAAAGTAGGCAATATGCTACTAAAGCATGCTGAATTTTGTTTTCTCATCCGTGTGGGGAGCAGAACTGTCATAAAAACACATGTTGGTGTCTGGATATGCCATAGTTTTTCTAACCCTAACCCTAGGTTTAGTTTGCTAACCCTAATTTGGGGCCTTAGGGTGAATCAATAGGTAGTTGGAAAGTAGGCAATATGCTACTAAAGCATGCTGAATTTTGTCTTCTCATCCGTGTGGGGAGCAGAACTGTCATAAAAACACATGTTGATGTCTGGATATGCCATAGTTTTTCTAACCCTAACCCTAGGTTTAGTTTGCTAACCCTAATTTGGGGCCTTAGGGTGAATCAACAGGTAGTTGCAAAGTAGGCAATATGCTAATAAAGCATGCTGAATTTTGTTTTCTCATCCGTGTGGGGAGCAGAACTGTCATAAAAACACATGTTGATGTCTGGATATGCCATAGTTTTTCTAACCCTAACCCTAGGTTTAGTTTGCTAACCCTAATTTGGGGCCTTAGGGTGAATCAACAGGTAGTTGCAAAGTAGGCAATATGCTAATAAAGCATGCTGAATTTTGTTTTCTCATCCGTGTGGGGAGCAGAACTGTCATAAAAACACATGTTGATGTCTGGATATGCCATAGTTTTTCTAACCCTAACCCTAGGTTTAGTTTGCTAACCCTAATTTGGGGCCTTAGGGTGAATCAACAGGTAGTTGGAAAGTAGGCAATATGCTACTAAAGCATGCTGAATTTTGTTTTCTCATCCGTGTGGGGAGCAAAACTGTCATAAAAACACATGTTGATGTCTGGATATGCCATAGTTTTTCTAACCCTAACCCTAGGTTTAGTTTGCTAACCCTAATTTGGGGCCTTAGGGTGAATCAACAGGTAGTTGGAAAGTAGGCAATATGCTACTAAAGCATGCTGAATTTTGTTTTCTCATCCGTGTGGGGAGCAGAACTGTCATAAAAACACATGTTGATGTCTGGATATGCCATAGTTTTTCTAACCCTAACCCTAGGTTTTGTTTGCTAACCCTAATTTGGGGCCTTAGGGTGAATCAACAGGTAGTTGGAAAGTAGGCAATATGCTACTAAAGCATGCTGAATTTTGTTTTCTCATCCGTGTGGGGAGCAGAACTGTCATAAAAACACATGTTGATGTCTGGATATGCCATAGTTTTTCTAACCCTAACCCTAGGTTTAGTTTGCTAACCCTAATTTGGGGCCTTATGGTGAATCAACAGGTAGTTGGAAAGTGGGCAATATGCTACTAAAGCATGCTGAATTTTGATTTCTCATCCGGGTGGGGAGCAGAACTGTCATAAAAACACATGTTGATGTCTGGATATGCCATAGTTTTTCTAACCCTAACCCTAGGTTTAGTTTGCTAACCCTAATTTGGGGCCTTAGGGTGAATCAACAGGTAGTTGGAAAGTAGGCAATATGCTACTAAAGCATGCTGAATTTTGTTTTCTCATCCGTGTGGGGAGCAGAACTGTCATAAAAACACATGTTGATGTCTGGATATGCCATAGTTTTTCTAACCCTAACCCTAGGTTTTGTTTGCTAACCCTAATTTGGGGCCTTAGGGTGAATCAACAGGTAGTTGGAAAGTAGGCAATATGCTACTAAAGCATGCTGAATTTTGTTTTCTCATCCGTGTGGGGAGCAGAACTGTCATAAAAACACATGTTGATGTCTGGATATGCCATAGCTTTTCTAACCCAAACCCTAGGTTTAGTTTGCTAAGCTTAATTTGGGGCCTTATGGTGAATCAACAGGTAGTTGGAAAGTGGGCAATATGCTACTAAAGCATGCTGAATTTTGATTTCTCATCCGGGTGGGGAGCAGAACTGTCATAAAAACACATGTTGATGTCTGGATATGCCATAGTTTTTCTAACCCTAACCCTAGGTTTAGTTTGCTAACCCTAATTTGGGGCCTTAGGGTGAATCAACAGGTAGTTGGAAAGTAGGCAATATGCTACTAAAGCATGCTGAATTTTGTTTTCTCATCCGTGTGGGGAGCAGAACTGTCATAAAAACACATGTTGATGTCTGGATATGCCATAGTTTTTCTAACCCTAACCCTAGGTTTAGTTTGCTAACCCTAATTTGGGGCCTTAGGGTGAATCAACAGGTAGTTGCAAAGTAGGCAATATGCTAATAAAGCATGCTGAATTTTGTTTTCTCATCCGTGTGGGGAGCAGAACTGTCATAAAAACACATGTTGATGTCTGGATATGCCATAGTTTTTCTAACCCTAACCCTAGGTGTAGTTTGCTAACCCTAATTTGGGGCCTTAGGGTGAATCAACAGGTAGTTGGAAAGTAGGCAATATGCTACTAAAGCATGCTGAATTTTGTTTTCTCATCCGTGTGGGGAGCAGAACTGTCATAAAAACACATGTTGATGTCTGGATATGCCATAGTTTTTCTAACCCTAACCCTAGGTTTAGTTTGCTAACCCTAATTTGGGGCCTTAGGGTGAATCAACAGGTAGTTGCAAAGTAGGCAATATGCTAATAAAGCATGCTGAATTTTGTTTTCTCATCCGTGTGGGGAGCAGAACTGTCATAAAAACACATGTTGATGTCTGGATATGCCATAGTTTTTCTAACCCTAACCCTAGGTTTAGTTTGCTAACCCTAATTTGGGGCCTTAGGGTGAATCAACAGGTAGTTGGAAAGTAGGCAATATGCTACTAAAGCATGCTGAATTTTGTTTTCTCATCCGTGTGGGGAGCAGAACTGTCATAAAAACACATGTTGATGTCTGGATATGCCATAGTTTTTCTAACCCTAACCCTAGGTTTAGTTTGCTAACCCTAATTTGGGGCCTTAGGGTGAATCAACAGGTAGTTGGAAAGTAGGCAATATGCTACTAAAGCATGCTGAATTTTGTTTTCTCATCCGTGTGGGAAGCAGAACTGTCATAAAAACATATGTTGATGTCTGGATATGCCATAGTTTTTCTAACCCTAACCCTAGGTGTAGTTTGCTAACCCTAATTTGGGGCCTTAGGGTGAATCAACAGGTAGTTGGAAAGTAGGCAATATGCTACTAAAGCATGCTGAATTTTGTTTTCTCATCCGTGTGGGGAGCAGAACTGTCATAAAAACACATGTTGATGTCTGGATATGCCATAGTTTTTCTAACCCTAACCCTAGGTTTAGTTTGCTAACCCTAATTTGGGGCCTTATGGTGAATCAACAGGTAGTTGGAAAGTGGGCAATATGCTACTAAAGCATGCTGAATTTTGATTTCTCATCCGGGTGGGGAGCAGAACTGTCATAAAAACACATGTTGATGTCTGGATATGCCATAGTTTTTCTAACCCTAACCCTAGGTTTAGTTTGCTAACCCTAATTTGGGGCCTTAGGGTGAATCAACAGGTAGTTGGAAAGTAGGCAATATGCTACTAAAGCATGCTGAATTTTGTTTTCTCATCCGTGTGGGGAGCAGAACTGTCATAAAAACACATGTTGATGTCTGGATATGCCATAGTTTTTCTAACCCTAACCCTAGGTTTTGTTTGCTAACCCTAATTTGGGGCCTTAGGGTGAATCAACAGGTAGTTGGAAAGTAGGCAATATGCTACTAAAGCATGCTGAATTTTGTTTTCTCATCCGTGTGGGGAGCAGAACTGTCATAAAAACACATGTTGATGTCTGGATATGCCATAGTTTTTCTAACCCTAACCCTAGGTTTAGTTTGCTAACCCTAATTTGGGGCCTTAGGGTGAATCAACAGGTAGTTGGAAAGTAGGCAATATGCTACTAAAGCATGCTGAATTTTGATTTCTCATCCGGGTGGGGAGCAGAACTGTCATAAAAACACATGTTGATGTCTGGATATGCCATAGTTTTTCTAACCCTAACCCTAGGTTTAGTTTGCTAACCCTAATTTGGGGCCTTAGGGTGAATCAACAGGTAGTTGGAAAGTAGGCAATATGCTACTAAAGCATGCTGAATTTTGTTTTCTCATCCGTGTGGGGAGCAGAACTGTCATAAAAACACATGTTGATGTCTGGATATGCCATAGTTTTTCTAACCCTAACCCTAGGTTTAGTTTGCTAACCCTAATTTGGGGCCTTAGGGTGAATCAACAGGTAGTTGCAAAGTAGGCAATATGCTAATAAAGCATGCTGAATTTTGTTTTCTCATCCGTGTGGGGAGCAGAACTGTCATAAAAACACATGTTGATGTCTGGATATGCCATAGTTTTTCTAACCCTAACCCTAGGTTTAGTTTGCTAACCCTAATTTGGGGCCTTAGGGTGAATCAACAGGTAGTTGGAAAGTAGGCAATATGCTACTAAAGCATGCTGAATTTTGTTTTCTCATCCGTGTGGGGAGCAGAACTGTCATAAAAACACATGTTCATGTCTGGATATGCCATAGTTTTTCTAACCCTAACCCTAGGTTTAGTTTGCTAACCCTAATTTGGGGCCTTAGGGTGAATCAACAGGTAGTTGCAAAGTAGGCAATATGCTAATAAAGCATGCTGAATTTTGTTTTCTCATCCGTGTGGGGAGCAGAACTGTCATAAAAACACATGTTGATGTCTGGATATGCCATAGTTTTTCTAACCCTAACCCTAGGTTTAGTTTGCTAACCCTAATTTGGGGCCTTAGGGTGAATCAACAGGTAGTTGCAAAGTAGGCAATATGCTAATAAAGCATGCTGAATTTTGTTTTCTCATCCGTGTGGGGAGCAGAACTGTCATAAAAACACATGTTGATGTCTGGATATGCCATAGTTTTTCTAACCCTAACCCTAGGTTTAGTTTGCTAACCCTAATTTGGGGCCTTAGGGTGAATCAACAGGTAGTTGGAAAGTAGGCAATATGCTACTAAAGCATGCTGAATTTTGTTTTCTCATCCGTGTGGGGAGCAGAACTGTCATAAAAACACATGTTGATGTCTGGATATGCCATAGTTTTTCTAACCCTAACCCTAGGTTTAGTTTGCTAACCCTAATTTGGGGCCTTAGGGTGAATCAACAGGTAGTTGCAAAGTAGGCAATATGCTAATAAAGCATGCTGAATTTTGTTTTCTTATCCGTGTGGGGAGCAGAACTGTCATAAAAACACATGTTGATGTCTGGATATGCCATAGTTTTTCTAACCCTAACCCTAGGTTTAGTTTGCTAACCCTAATTTGGGGCCTTAGGGTGAATCAACAGGTAGTTGGAAAGTAGGCAATATGCTGCTAAAGCATGCTGAATTTTGTTTTCTCATCCGTGTGGGGAGCAGAACTGTCATAAAAACACATGTTGATGTCTGGATATGCCATAGTTTTTCTAACCCTAACCCTAGGTTTAGTTTGCTAACCCTAATTTGGGGCCTTAGGGTGAATCAACAGGTAGTTGGAAAGTAGGCAATATGCTACTAAAGCATGCTGAATTTTGTTTTCTCATCCGTGTGGGGAGCAGAACTGTCATAAAAACACATGTTGATGTCTGGATATGCCATAGTTTTTCTAACCCTAACCCTAGGTTTAGTTTGCTAACCCTAATTTGGGGCCTTAGGGTGAATCAACAGGTAGTTGGAAAGTAGGCAATATGCTACTAAAGCATGCTGAAGTTTGTTTTCTCATCCGTGTGGGGAGCAGAACTGTCATAAAAACACATGTTGATGTCTGGATATGCCATAGTTTTTCTAACCCTAACCCTAGGTTTAGTTTGCTAACCCTAATTTGGGGCCTTAGGGTGAATCAACAGGTAGTTGGAAAGTAGGCAATATGCTACTAAAGCATGCTGAATTTTGTTTTCTCATCCGTGTGGGGAGCAGAACTGTCATAAAAACACATGTTGATGTCTGGATATGCCATAGCTTTTCTAACCCTAACCCTAGGTTTAGTTTGCTAACCTTAATTTGGGGCCTTATGGTGAATCAACAGGTAGTTGGAAAGTGGGCAATATGCTACTAAAGCATGCTGAATTTTGATTTCTCATCCGTGTGGGGAGCAGAACTGTCATAAAAACACATGTTGATGTCTGGATATGCCATAGTTTTTCTAACCCTAACCCTAGGTTTAGTTTGCTAACCCTAATTTGGGGCCTTAGGGTGAATCAACAGGTATTTGGAAAGTAGGCAATATGCTACTAGAGCATGCTGAATTTTGTTTTCTCATCCGTGTGGGGAGCAGAACTGTCATAAAAACACATGTTGATGTCTGGATATGCCATAGTTTTTCTAACCCTAACCCTAGGTTTAGTTTGCTAACCCTAATTTGGGGCCTTAGGGTGAATCAACAGGTAGTTGCAAAGTAGGCAATATGCTACTAAAGCATGCTGAATTTTGTTTTCTCATCCGTGTGGGGAGCAGAACTGTCATAAAAACACATGTTGATGTCTGGATATGCCATAGTTTTTCTAACCCTAACCCTAGGTTTAGTTTGCTAACCCTAATTTGGGGCCTTAGGGTGAATCAACAGGTAGTTGGAAAGTAGGCAATATGCTACTAAAGCATGCTGAATTTTGTTTTCTCATCCGTGTGGAGAGCAGAACTGTCATAAAAACACATGTTGATGTCTGGATATGCCATAGTTTTTCTAACCCTAACCCTAGGTTTAGTTTGCTAACCCTAATTTGGGGCCTTAGGGTGAATCAACAGGTAGTTGGAAAGTAGGCAATATGCTACTAAAGCATGCTGAATTTTGTTTTCTCATCCGTGTGGGGAGCAGAACTGTCGTAAAAACACATGTTGATGTCTGGATATGCCATAGTTTTTCTAACCCTAACACTACAGTATTTACGACACTTGCTGTGCGATGTTCTTTTGTGACAGTTCTGGTGTGGTACATTCTTTTGTGATGACATGTGATATACGTAGCATCCATCATTGATGCTTTGTCAGTTATCTGGTGTGATATCACTCATTTGGGGAGGGGGCGGGGGGGGGGGGGGGGGTCTGATGACGCCCTGATGGTGCCCATGACATCTCCTGTATTATCTTTGACTGTCCAGCAGGGATGAGTCTTTTAAATTATAATTATAAATAAGTACACAGTGCTAGTAGCACACGGAGGGAGGAATCACGCCAAAACACGTCTGTGGTGTGACATTCAATGTGACATTCTTATCTTATCTTATCTTATCTTATCTTATCTTGTCAGGGGTGAATGGGTCAGGGAAGCTGTCATTGTAACACAGATGGAACTCAGACAAGTCCCAAGTAATAAGACCAGCTCCAAGTCGCGTGCAGCCATGGATAAGCTTTCCTCCCGCACGTGAGGTTCATGCCGTCCGGAGTCCCTCTGGAATTTGCTACCAGGCCTTTTGGGTCACTTTCAAAGGAACCAACAAACCAGCAAGATGACAGGTTAAACAAAAGCATACAGAAATCCCCTTTAGCCAATCTGTAGTGACTGCAAACACTGCATCCTAACACGAGCCTGGAGGTTGGTGTGAGGTGCTTGAAACCAGTAAGGTTAAAAATCAGTGTAAGGGCTGGAAGTACAGTACAGCAGACAGGCTATATGCACGGGGAAACTGGAGCTTTGGAAACCAGTGCGGTTAATTTCATACTGACCAGTGCAATTAAGAGCCATTAGAATCAAGGTGGCAGAAGGTTATTTACCACCATGCTTCCTGCTCTGGTATTAACTGCTGCAGATAAAATGGTCTCATCAGTAGTATCGAGGAAACTATGAACACCTGAAACGTTATCAGGACTAAATGTAATGGGGGGCATTAAACGGTGGCTATAGTGCAGGGACTGGGCTGGGAAGGTATTTAAAGCAAGTTGCTCAAGCTGACATTAGGGTCGGCAGGGTCTGGAGTCCGGTTGTGCTGCACTCAGTATCCATTAATACGCAGGTGCCTGAGATTCGTATAGGGAGTGACCAGTGTTTTTTAAGGAGTGTAGACCCAACTGTTCATATCTGTTGCCAATAAAAATGCTAGACTGTGGTGGAAAGGCCCATAATCTTGAAGCAGGTGACGATGAATGTTCCCCAGTCGTGTTACTTGGTCCTATTGCAGTGGCTGGCCTGAATTCAGGATGGCTAACCCAAGTATTTAAAAGTTGTTTGCCCCTAATGCCACCTGGTATGATCCTTCCTTGCTTGTCTCTGATGCGTTCTTCCTTTTAAACACACTCAGGTAAACAATATCTTAGTCATTGGGGTCACCCGTGCTTCTCTGAGCTGTGAATGGAAGGCTTTAGGGGTTCTGGTCAGACCTAGACAGAAGAAAAACACTAAATCGTCTTAACTTATGAATGTCTATTTCTTTCACGGTCGGTGGTGGAGATCAGGGGGTATTCGTAGGCCTTCCCATAATTACCTCATGCGGAGACAATCTTGTGGTCTTCGTCGGTGTCCCTCTCAGAGACATGGAAGTGACCAGTAAGGTCAGGCCATTTCAGTCCTGTTTCAGCACAGCTTCTGCAGCTTGTTCTTTAAAGTCCCATCATATCTTTCTCCCACACCTACAGACTGCAGGTGGTATGGGCAGGTGTTCCTTGCAGGGTTCCTTAACCACATGTCTCGCAAAGTGGGGTCATTAGTCACTAGACAGTCTCTGTGGGATTCCAGTGTTTCTGCAAAACTTTGGCCACCGTAGTAGCATCTGACTTCCTATAAGGATGAGCTTCTGTCAATTTCGAAAACATCTACAATTCCGAGTGCAGATTTTTACCTGCTGTTTCTTTTTTTTTTTTTTTTTTTTTTTTTTTTTTTTTATTGCCCACCACCACCCCCCCTCTTCGGAGGACAACTTTATTTTACATTACATTCAAGAGTAAAGATTGTGGCCGCTCCGAACTCACCAGTACCGTGGAAAAGGAGAAAAACAGGGGGGGTACAAAAACAACAGCGTAACAATAACAGACATCAATCACCATGGGGAGAGGGGGAGAGAGAAAAGAAAAAAAAAAAAAAAAAGGTATACAGAAATAATAACACTAATAATGTAGGCGGGATGGAAAAAAGATGAAGTATAGGGGAATACAGAATACAAACAACCATAAGAAACATAACACTCATCAAACAACAAGAATTATAACAACATCAGTGATACTAATAATAATTAATACAAATCGGTATTATATATATGTAGCATACACACACGTAATCGTACCGTTATATATGTATATTTCAATTCCTAAATCTATAACATACCCTAAAAAGTAATAATAATAATGATATCGATCGCTCAACCAGTCTTGTATGCATGTGCAAGTGTAGGTGTGACCTGATTTGTCATTGGATGTGCTGGCATTTAATGCCGTCAGGGGAGGCGGCAGCACCCCCCCCCCCCCCCAGGCCCAAGGCGAAGGCAGGAGAACCAGGCAACCGAAGCCACCCTACTGCCCCCCCGGCACAAGGGCCCACAGCCACGCATCCCAGAGACAACCACCCGCCCAACCCGAGAGGGAGCCCGCGAGGGACTAAGGGGGCGCCAACCCCCGCACAGGGAGGCCCGCAGAGGGAGGACGGGCGGCGAGCCCCCCAGCCCCACCCGCAACCAACCCACCGGGGCAGGCGGGTCCAGGGCCGAAGGGCCCCACCCACCGGGACCACCCCCCCCACCCCCCGGCGGACGGCCCCCCACACACCGGGGGAGCCCCAGCCCCCCCAGCCCGTCCCCCGGGAGGACGGGCCGCCGCCCACCGCAGCGACCCGGCACGCCTTACCTGCTGTTTCAATAGAGTCCACCTGCAGATGCATAGATGGGCCTGCGGGGCCTTATGCAGTTCATCAACCATTCTAGTAATCCCCAGGGTATGTCACACTCTCAACACACTTGCAAACCTCCTGCTTTTGGGGCGCATGGGGCACATGGGCTGGAAGCCAATGGCAATTCCCAGCCAACCCAGCCAATTATTAACAAGAAATGCAAAGAACAGAACTGACAGCAGCCATCAGGCCAGGCAGGTCTGCACAAATATGTGAAGGTCGGTGTGGGCATTGCATTTAACGATGGCAGTCTGAGCAGATAGAAAAAAGGCTGAAATTTGGTTGGAAATAAGGAAGTGATGCTTGATAGGTTTCCCTGGTGGAGTGAGGAATTTATGTTGTTTCCCCAAAGTTCCAAAGTCGTGCACGACTCCCGAAGCACACCTAGAGTCGGCATATATGGTCACAGATCTACCTCTTTTGATACAAAGCAGGCTCTGGAGATCAATGAGGAGCTGAAGCTGTAATTGGCAGACGAGAGCTCTCCAGCATCTAGGTATCAGAACAAGCAGCAAATCAAGCATTTAGTGGGCTGTCGGCGGGGTGGGAACAAGACCGTCAACTTACAGGATCATGTCAGGGATGGTAAGAGGTACGTTTGATAGACTGACACATGGCTCACTGGAGATAAACGTGTGGCGTACAGAATCATATGGCTGTCCATCACCGGGATACCGAAGAAGCGTAGCTGGATTAGAGGGAGCCCACAGCAGGATGGGGATTCTGGGAGCAGGAATTCAAAAGTAGATGCTAATATAAGCTAGGTAGCAGATTTCAGCTTTCTCAAAAGAAGGTATGTCTCTTTGGATAAATGCATCTGCTCAACTGCATGAGGGATCACGAGGAAAAGGCACTGTCCCAGAACCAGAGAAGTAACTCATCTTCTAGTACAATGGATCCCAATCTGGTCCTTGGGGGCCCACAGACAGTCCATGTTTTTGCTCCCTCCCAGCTCAGGAGCATGGAGGTAGCAAAAATGTGGGATATCTGGCAGGGAGCAAAAATGTGGACCATCTGGGGTTCCATGAGGAGCAGGTTCAGAAACACCGATCTAAAACATCAACATTGGTGCTTCACTAGTAGAATTCTTGCTTGCCACACAGGTGGCCAATGCAAGCACAAGTGTCTAAATCCTTGTGTATTTGTGGTTGAACATCTAGCATCTGTACTGGGGGGTGGCTCAGCAGGTTAGGTTACTGTTCCCAGAATCGGAATGTTGCCAGCTGAAATCCCAGGGTCAGTAACGTCTTCACTCTTGGGCCCTTGAGCAAGGCCCTGCACTCCCCCCCCACCCCCAGTTGCTCCACGTAGTGCCTGACCCCACCTTCTCTAAAATGTATGTCACTTGGGACAAAAGCATCTGCCAAATAAATAGGATGTACTGTAAATATAGGGAGCTGCTGGTGGCATTCCGAAACAAGGAGGAAGTCCTGCGGATGCAGAGTAGTGGCTGCAAGACCACGTCCTGAGTGTTTAACAAACAGAGACCAGAGCTGTGACTTATCGCCGACAGCTAGAGCTTTAATTAAACCAAGGGCATCTGTCTTACATGCCTCCATTGAAGGGGACGTGATCTGGAGGTCACCATCACAACGGATCGAGGAGGAGATTCCTGGAAAGTGGACGCCTGCCAAATCCTGCCTCGCCACCTTGGAAAACAGTTGGGGGGGTTTCGCTGTAACCTAGAAGGAAGACTACAAGTATATGGACATCTGTCATAGGTAAAAGCAGAACTGGATATCTGGGTGCAAAAACGAAATGAATTAATTACAGTATAATAAGCAACATGCACAGGATTTGATCGTCGGATTTGGGACTACTGTAAAAGTGGTAATAATAGGTGAATTTACTGCTTAAAGTTTCTGTAGAAATTGCAATGAATCTCTTCTGGTTTTCTCAACAGACAATATGTGAGTGTTACAAAGGCTGTGAACCTGCATTATTCCCCTTTCAGTAGGGCCTCGATCGCTGGTGGTATACCCCTGTAAGACAATTGTAGCAGAAATCGTGAATGTGCGGACCAACTGACAGATGTCCTCACAGACATCTTCAACACCCTGAGCCAGGTGGTCAGATTCTGCAACAGCTTCTTCCCCAAAACAGTTAGGACTCTGAACTCTCGTCCATCATCACCAGCACTAGCTACCTTATCCAGTGGACAATGCACAACACTGCACCTTTTGTACATCCGTGTCACATCTACTTTGTTGCTATGTATGTTGCATTTATTCATTTATTTATTCATTTTTTTCAATCAAGATTTCTATCATATCTGTTATTTTGAGTGGGTACCCCTGGCTCCCCTGTGCGTCTGTGCATGTAAACTCTCTGTTATTTATATTTATTACTTATTATATTTTTCTCTCAGCTTCATGTGCTGCACTTGTCTTGTTTACATTCTCTGCACTTTATGAATATATACTGCACTGCGGTCCTAGAGAGTGTTATTTGGTGCCACTGTATGCTGCAGACTGTATACAGAGGGTATGACAGTAAAGATCCACTTGACTTGATGTGAAGATATCTGCTTATTTAAATTTTAATATTGTTCAGAATCTACTGTTTGGGATTCATGTATTAGCTGAGCTATTGAAAAGAGGGCAAGCAGGAAGTATGGAACATGCGGTGCTTGTGGATTGCATCACAAAGCCATGTGTCAGGTGAAGACGAAACGTGTCTCCACTCAGTGCCTAATGGTCTGACAGAAACTCCTTCCAGCTTTAGGTGAATCCACAACTCCTGCCACTTTCAGCCTCTGGGCTAAGCTGCTAATACGGCTTCCTTGAAAGAAGCTTAGAAATGTCTGAAGTGATGCAGATGGAGGTGGCTGAAGGAGTGTGACCAACGTCATTGGAATTTTGTATTTTTTATTCCACAAACGGGGTCTTCTGACAGCTGGTCATGTATGGAAACCCCCATAGTAACAGATAACCAGCTCAAATATGGAGAGAAGTACTCAGGGATGCTGGAAACACAATGCGATACAATACATTTGCCAAATTAACCAGCAGTCTGTGATGGGTAAGGAGACTAGAGTTTATTGAGGGAACAACAGGAAGCCACAGTTACCGCTGGCCGGAGTGGTGCTGATCGCCCCCTACTGGTGCACAGTGGATTCCCAACAGTCTGTCGCATCATTCAGTCCTTAAGAGGTTCGTTTGTTTGGGTTTATAATCCCTTTCATGTGCCTCAGTGGCCATCCTAGCCAAGTCCTCCACTTGATAACCAGGCCAAATCACCAAGGCCACATATGGAGCGCTGCTGGCAAATTGGTGTAACTGAGTTTGAGCCTCTGAAAGGCAGAACTGTGGGCTGAAAAAGAAAGGAAGTCAGATAAATGGAGCTCATAGTCAACAGCGAAGGAACCAAGGGGATCAAATAATTGAGCTAATCGTACAGAAAAGAAGAAAGCAAGTGGTCAGGACATATCAATACCAATGTGCTGTAGGGGTGAAGGAATGAATGTTATATGAAAGTGATATATTAATATGCAGCTCCTGTATCTGCCACAAAAGGAAACTGCATGGTAGTGAACGGCTCCACGTTTGTACCTGAATAGGAGCCTGGTGGGGCTTATTGAGACTGCTGAAGTTGTGGGGTAATTACCAGTTAGGGAAATTAGCAGCACAGTGATCATTCTGGCCGCACAAGCAGCACAACGTCCTGCCATCTATAACTAGACTCAGCTTAATTCTGTTTGCATTTGCATAGGTACCATCTAAACCACAGGTGACAACACTTGGACCGCACTGAGAAGTGGCTCCGTTGGCATCATCAAAAGCAATTTCTTTTCACTGCTATCTGCCATCTGTTTACATTTACTTTCATTTAACAGATGCTTTTGTCCAGAGAGACACACAAGCGAGGATCAGAGAGAGCAGGACCAGCCAGTTTCTGGAGCAGTTGGGGTTATGGGCCTTGCTCAAGGCCCCAACGGTGAAATCACTCTCCCTGTCATGGGATCTGACCTGGCGACCTTCGGATCACAGAGGCAGACGCAGAGCCAGACGGTGCCCCGGTCACCACACCCAGCGTCTCCTGCACGTCTCGGCTCTCCCAGCGTGCGCGTTGCTTTCTGACTTCACTTGCCAACTTTCCCCGCAGGTTTCACACAAACATATGAGTCAGTCCTGTGTGTTGCTCAGAAACTCCTCGATGTCTTTACCAATACTCCCCTGGCTTCCGTTTACACCCCTGCACTTAGGGCTAGTCCACATAAGAGAGATTTATGTCTTTAACCACCGTCATCAATCTCTTCTAATCCTCTCCAGTCACCTTTCAATTTGCCCGTTGTACTTTTTCCTTAAGTGTCGACGCGTGACTTTTATCAAGTGTCACTTAATAAACACACTTGTAACTTCTCAAGTGATGAATGGGCTCTGTGTAGCTATGCACGGCTATTTCTCCGTTAAGATCCCTGTACTTTCTCCTAACTCAAAACCTGTCTGGGGACAGTACACCCACACAGGACCTCCCTCAGGACCGGCAAACTCTCGCTTAGGTAACCTTTGGGTAATTGACTTTCCCCTTTTCCAGGTTTTAAAATCGGGGCCGTATTTCTGTAGTTCACCGCTATCGCTACTGCTCTAACGCCGGCCATCGTTCTCACTATCTGACTCGAGATCACCGGCAGACGGGCTGCACGAACACTCCGCTTTCGATGCGTACTTTATCCTACTTCTCCTTGAGGTATGCTTTGGTGGTAGGAAAGAAGGTCCTGAATCAATCCGCTCCATCTGCGGCCTATCTGCGCGCATGCTTTCCCCTGCGCCTGTTTGGGTTTGGGGTCTGCAATGCTGATGTCAGCTGGTGGGCTCAGTACTGCTGGTGTTTGTGCAGCTGTTGGGGCCAATAATGATGAAGTCTGCGCAGCTGGCGTGGTCTGTACTGGGGAAGTCTGCACACATAGTTGGGTCTACACTTCTGATGTGTGTGCAGCTGCCGGAGCCATTAATGTTGATGTCTGTGCAGTTGGTGGGGACAGTTCTAGTGGGCATCAGCGCAGCTGGCAGGATCAATACTACTGATATTTCTGCATCTGGAAGGGCCACTGCTGCTGGTGTCTGCGCAGCTGACATCTGTGTCACCAATATTTGCATTACTGCTGGAATGGGTGCAGTTGCTGGCAGTAGAGCAGTAATGCACACTGGCTGAGCCAGTGTTGCTTGCGCAGCCACAGCTGACTATCACATTAAACACACTCACATCCATCTCCTTTGATCTTTGCACTGGATACAGCCCAATAACAGCCTGCGTGGCCTTTCCCTATTCCATCTCTACCTCCTTTTCATCACTCTGTTTCTTACTCACTTCAGCCCATTGTCGTACTTGCATGCAATGGAATATGGGACGTGTTCTTGTATATCGTATGTATATCGTATAGGGCAGGTATATATGGCCAAAACTGGAAACACTGCCAATGTTTTGAGCTTTGATTGTTTATATACAGTACATTACCGCCAATACTTGTGTAGTAATTTTTAACGCATAATGCAAAAAATGCTAGGTGTTGCCACAATTTTGGCCACTAGTGTATATTGTATGAATACTGCATATGTTATATGTATGTTATTTTTCCTCACCTTTATGTTATTTATTTGCTGTTATTTATTGTTATGTGTTGTTTTGCTGTTATTTATAATTATATGTTGTTTAAGTCTGTGTGGAGGTGCACAAGCAAGTATTTTATTGTCCTTGTACAAATGACAATAAAGCTTTCGCATCCTTGAATCCACTTCTCTCCACACTGCCTGGACCTGGATCCACGAGCCGCTCCGCTCCCCTTGTTCCTCGATATCTCTCGTTCATATTCCAGTCCATCTCTCTTAAAGTTACCAGTCTCCCACCAGCCCTTATCACCCTCTTCGGTCTGCTTCACCCACCGATCCACCCGACAGACTGATACAGACACGTAATTCACACAGATAAAACCTGCTGGTGCCCCCTTTGGGGGAGTGAACACTTCAGAACCCATTTCATCACCTGGTATCGCCACTCTGTATCACACTATCTATGAGGTACTCGAAACTTACACCCCCTTTCTACTCCCCACACGAAACTAGAAGCGGAGCGGTACACATGTCTCTCCCACAAAGGTGCAGATCAAAGGCGCAGAACAATCAGCACAAATCGGGAGCATGTCTTCCCATGCGTACAGAGCCCCTCCGGCACGCAGACACTCACTCGCCTAGTCAGCTGCAGACGTAGATGTACGGCAGTTTAATGCACAGAGTACACAGCTGGAGCAGAAGCAGTGCTCAATCCCTAAATGCTCACAAAAAATAGCACACAAAACAGATTTAGGTTTCGACATATGTACACAACAAATACACAAAATCTTATAATTTTCTCAAAATTATCTGCTAAATATAGTCCAGGGGGACTTGAACCATCCAGTTTTTTATGGAATATACTGTCTTTATCCATCTAATAAAAGGAATAATTGCCCTTGAACTATTACATGCAAATGTAACACTGATATAGAACTACTAAAGGTAATTACATTTAATCTCATCACAAATCCTAATGCAGCTGTAACTAAATAACACTTTTTTCAAACATAATTTAGATCACAACCCAGTAAGAGAGGAACTCAGGTCCCCATAATGACGCAAAAATGGTTTGTGCCACAGCCCCTAACCATTAATATAATGTTCCCTTACCCCATTTGCCCATTTGTTTTGGGCCCAATCTGCCGCCAGGAGTCTCCGAGGAGGGTCTAGTGCCGCAAACGTTTTGGTATCGCGACCCCGTGATGCCAACTAATTCTCAAATTATTCACTCACAAGCAGCGGATAGTCAAGGAAAGTTTACTGAGAGGCTCAAATGACAAAGTAACAGAGTAAAAGGTGGGAAGAGCAGAGACACAGAGTCCCACTGAGCAAACCCTACTGTCTCCCCCTCCAAGAACGGCTTCTTCCACTCTTATATATTCATTCCCATCATGTGATTTCACATTCTCAACCAATTATATTCATACACCCGATGTTTTATCCACAAGAAAAAGAGAAACCCCATATGGGCACCATGCACATAGGATATATTAGGGACATTTTGTTAAAACCTTTATATGAATTTCTGTATTCATGTATGCAGCTGTGATATATGCATCTGTCAAACATGACTATCTGTATATGAATATCTATAGGGTGTCCATGAACAACTAAGCTGCCATCCAAATCTCTTTTTTATAAAAGCTAGGCTTGTCTGTCATTCTGCTGGTTTGCTAGTTTACGTTAAACCTTGCCCAGAAAGGGTCCTCTCAGCCAATTAGCTTTTGGATTGGCCAGCTGAATTTCCTACAAAGAAAGGGCATCCCAAAGTCACATTTATTTGAATGAATAATGGATGCATTCATATCAGGAAACTGCACTGAAAATAATGTCACTTGAGCACCTGGGATAAACTGAAGGTTTTATTTTAGGCTTCCCACAAACATTTTGTCTTTTTTGTTTGCAATCTAATCTATTATCTTGCTCTATTAGTAAATCATTTATCATTTTCCGGTTCATGTTCAGATTCATATGACGGTGTTGGCACACTGCATGCAGTTAATGTGTATGTGTAACTCTTACTGCATCTAATGGTAGTGATCACTGCATTGCTGTTCGTTTACTCATTTGCCTTTAATTTGCACGATATTTTTTATTATTATGTTTACTGTTTTATATTTACCATTTTTGCATGCGTCTAATACTTGTGGTATTTTGTCACTGCTGTTGTCAGACTTTGCACACAAGTTTTTCACTCGCCTGCACTTAGTCAGGTGACAAACCTGCCATTTGATTGATTTGATTTCGAATGATTTGACGTTGATTCGATCCTCACATCCATCCATCTACCCAAACGTTCTTGATCAGGGTGCCCTCTGACGCAGATGGTGCGCTAGTTCAGCATGGCTGAATCTGTCTGAAGCATGCACGTTCTCCCAGTGTTTCTGTGCAAGTTCACAGCCTGAAAACACACAGTGCAGGTGAACAGGTAACTATAAATTACCCTCAGCGGTGTCCAATCCAATCTGCCCTCTGTATGCCGTTAGTGCGAATCCCCAAAAGTCGACCAGTAAAGTCCAGAATACTCACAATATTTTAAAAAATTCCTGCCTCACTCTTCCACATGAGAACTAACTATAGCAATGTCCCTCGAGCAGTTTAAGAGGATGACATCAAGACCCTTCCAGTGCAAGTGTAAAAAAAAAATATCATCATCTCTTCTGGGACTGGGCCCTTAGGTAATTCATCCATGACTTTATCACTGTAATGGCTGCAGGCCCCAAGTCACCAGCCACACAACCGGCCACAGCAGCACAAGCAGTTAAATTTAGCAGCTTTGCCATCCAGGGAAGCTCCTTCTTTGTGTTCTGCATCTAGGTTGTCACCATGGCAACTGGGCGGGAACCTCTCATCACTATTCAGTAGGCTGTCTCCATAGTAACTAAGCAAAGAGCCACGCTGCGTATTCCGTGCTTGGCGGTGGCTGCTGGTGCTGGGCAAACATCTGGGACAGTCGTACACTTCAGCCACAATTCCCCATGTGTCCCACCAGCTAACTAAAGTGACAATAGACAGTTTTGTATAGTGTAACTGGCATTGGTATCATTCATCGCCTTGAGTGCGGAAGAGAAATAAAATATTAAGAACAGCAATGAACACCTACTACCATCACACATATTAATAAACAGGAAACAGAAGACCCATGTGTTCAAAGCATTTTATAATAATTACATGACATGAATAGAATGTTCCATGCACATCATAAGAACTATATACCGGACACAAAACCTTTAGATGAATCTGAATTGTTATGACGGAATCCTTAGAGGTGGCAAAACAAATGATCGGAGAAGCATTTGGACAGAAGCATTAGCTCAGGAAAAAGGAAGAAAGTAACTCAGATAATTATGGTCCATGAGTTCACATGATATCATAATATGGAACAGCAATAAAAGTTTATTAAACCAGACCTGTTTGTTATATCTAGTTCATTCCATCACCAAAGTCAGCACTTCTGCTCATTAGCCATGGTGTTAAAATGGTTTTTATTCATTTTTGCTAAGCGACCAATTAACCTATTATAATGGCACTCTTGGTGACATGTGATTTGATGGATGAATATCATTGGTTTGCTGGGGGAGTTTTTCTTCAATACAGGCTTCAAGAAAGTTTTGTCGTCTATTAGAAGGTCACAGAAATTTCTTATACAGCCGTGGAAAAAATTAAGAGACCACAGCACAATTTTTTGTTTCACTCATTTCTTAATTTATGGGTGCACGTCTATGAATAATATATGGTCTCTTATTTTTTTCCACAGCTGTATACGGCTCAATTATCACGTTACGTCAGGGGCTGAGATGGGGCCTGCGGCACGAGGGGGTGAGGCTCCGGAGGAGGTCCTCCCACAGCGCGAGGAGACGGAAAGCGGAGAGCTCTGTGCAGCCTGAGGCCATCATGTAACACATCTTCAAAGGTCCTCGGTCAAACTGCAAGCTTCAGGAGCTGCTCTCTGCACACAGTCATGCTGCTTTCAGCAAAATAAAAACACGCAATTATGAATCTCGGGACCCCTGCTGCACTCTGTCGTTAGCTCATCACTGCATTTTCCTCATCTGCTTGATGCTCTTAAGTGCAGCCATTTAAGACTCACTTAATACTAATACATAGGCAGACGTGATTTTTTGGAGTTTTATTTTAATTATTTGTTACCTTTCTTATTATTCTGCTGTTCTTTCTGTATTTCATCCTAGCGCATTTACAAATTCAGAAAAGCACCATACAAATCAGAATCAGAGTCAGAATTCACTTGAAAGGCCAGGAATAGGAATGTATTTTGGCAGTTTTGGGTCATACATGCATAGAACACAAATTAAGAAATTAAAATATCATTATTATTATTATTATTATTGTTGTTGTTGTCATTATTATCGTTGTTGTTATTATTATCGTTGTTGTCGTTATTATTATCATTGTTGTTGTTATTATCGTTGTTGTTATTATTATTATTGTTGTTGTCGTTATTATTGTTGTTGTTGTTATTATTGTTGTTGTTGTTCTTATTATCGTTGTTGTTGTTATTATTATTATTGTTGTTGTCGTTATTATTGTTGTTGTTGTTATTATCGTTGTTGTTGTTCTTATTATCGTTGTTGTTGTTATTATTATTATTGTTGTTGTCGTTATTATTGTTGTTGTCGTTATTATTGTTGTTGTTGTTATTATCGTTGTTGTTGTTCTTATTATCGTTGTTGTTGTTACTACGGCATTCTCACTCTTCCAAGCAGAGAAAAGACTTACTACCACACATCTGTATGTTTTTCCCTGGTTAAATGTCTGAGATCCACTGGTTAACACTCCGTATAAAGACAAAACATCTTTCTTCCAGATAAAGGTTCCCATACGCTGGCTGAATATACATAAATGCTGACACAGCCAACAGTCTTAAGGATTGTCAAGGTCATGACACACTGTTACTCAGAGTTTAGGGTTGTGAAGCAGATGGGAATGGCATCTTTCTTTTCAGAACGTGCTGTTTCCCTCCCTTGCTCACCGTTGGAGGAAATTGTGTAAGGCTGCACTGACGTTGCCGGTGCTCCAGGGCTGTGATGGCTCAGTGAAGTCCTTGTTCTCCCTGAATTTTAATGTCCTAATTTACAGAAAATTAATCTTTCAGTTTGTCCTTGAAAATGAATGGCTACATAAGGTGGATTCTGTGGACTACAGACACAAATACTCATAATTGTCTGGCTCCCGAAATTGATTTTGATCACAAACTTGTAGTTGAAGGCACTTGAATACGGCGAACTTTGTGTATATATATATGGATGTGTAGTATATAATGGAATAACACTGAGCAAGAGAAGAAAGAAGTATAAGCACTGAAAACATTATTTCAAAGTTGATGTGCTATGCAGGCTAGAACCTACATCTGAGAATGGGGGAGCTGTTCAACAAAGCAGGATTTCTCAGTTAGCTGGGTTAACCTAAGCTAGAAGTCCTGATAGGCCTAAATGTCCAGTAAGTGTTTAGGTAAGGAGCTTTCCTACAGGACCATGATGACTTCTAGCTTAAGTTGTTTCAAGCTAACTGAGAAATCCTGCTTTGTGGTACCCCCCCACCACCCCCTCTGGTGTTCTAGGAAGGAACACAGTCATGGACCACCTGGAAGCGACAACGGGCAATGGTTTCCAGTGGCTCCATATGAACAGTCAGTCACTGGCTCTCCCTGTTCAGTCTTGTTTAATCTTTGTTAAGATTAAGCCTTTGGCCACAGTTGTGGATCGTGGTTCCTTAGTCAATTTGTTTGCTCGAGGGTTTTTCAGTTTCTGTTCTATTCAGTAGCTATTTTAGATTTTCAAATTCATAATAGCCTTTGTTTTGTTTTTTTTGATTGTGGCATGTTACCGTTGCATCTGTTTAGCAGACGGTTTTATCCAAAGGACAAATGAGAAAGCAGGGTCCGACAGTTTCTAAAGCAACTGGGGATTTAGGGTCTTGCTCAGGGGCCCAACAGTAAAATCAGTACCAATCCTATAATTTGAACCAGCAACCTTCTGAACAGAGCCCCAGCTCCCAAACCCACTGAGCCACACAACTGGATTTTGGGCTTATTCCCAGAGTTCCTGTTTCTGTTAATACATGGGTGGTTTTTTTTTTGTACATGTAGCTGGGGAGCCCCTGTTTGTCAGTGATCCAAGTCCAGCCAGCACTGCGTGCCCACTAATCCATCTGGGAAAGGTGTCTGCCTCGGGCAGTAAACCTCACACCCTCCGCAGTGGGTGTCCAGGCTGGGGTCTCCATTGTTGCTCTGTCTACACTTTGCTTTCATCCACTTTTTTTGGGCGATAAACTACTCAGCTTTGGACAGTCTTATCTAGTGGCCCCATTTTGTCTGAAATAGTTGTGACTAAGATCCTGGAGAAAATACGCCTATAATTTATTTAGCCAGATAGCAGCATCCCTGTGTTTACAATGACCGTCAGCCACCCAAAGATGTGTTAAATCTCTGTTAAATGTGTTATACTGTAGAGTTTCTGTAAACAAGATAAAAATACTTTATTGTTGCTGGGGTAAACTCATCAGTTCAGCTGATGGCTGTAATGCCCACATTCATCTTAGTGGCTAAAAGTGGCTTCCACTGTAAATCTCCTGCCTGTTTATCTATACCCAGCATTACCTCAACCAATTTCCTTTATAGTGCATAAATGATTGTTTGGGGTACTACTATACACCAAGTAAGGGTTGTTTAGTAAGGGGTAAATAGAATTATTGTTAGGTTTTTGACTGTTGATCTGTCACTTGGACCTTCAGTTGCGATATCATACTTCATTCTATACTGCTCTGAATTGCTATTCGCTGATTCATTCTTTAATTCTCATAATGGAAGTAATTTTGTGACTGACCTTTGACGTTTTCTGCTTGGCAGAATGTTTATGTTACTGTTAATCATGCGCAGGTGGGTGGATGTGTCTGAGACAGCCACACAAGTTACTCCAGCTTACAGAATATTTGCCCGGACATTTGCTAAATCAAGGGTGAATGGATGTTCGATGACGTACAGAGCACTAAAAATAGGCATGCAGAGGAACTTAGGTCAGCACGCTGAATTCATTTTTCCTTAATTAAAAGCTGATTGCCTATAAGGATTCTACCGTGATTGCAGGTGTGAGGATCTTACGTGCTGATGCAGCTAATCAGCTTTCTTCACCATGGTGGCCAGTTCTGCAGTCTGTCCCGCGCTCCTTGTGTTCATATGTTCTCGCGGAGTCAGTGGAAACGCACTGCTGCGGCATGGATTTTCGCCACCTTTTAAGGGAGAGTGAGGTTCTGAAGTCCATTTTAGGTAAACTATCCAGAGAGCAGGCACATTTAAAAATGTTAGTTGCATTTTTTTTGTTATGTGAGAAACTATTCTCCCAAAGCAATTATTTACAATAATAGAATCATTCTTCACAACCTGTTCAGCATGAAAGACAGTGGGACATTGCTGGTATTTTCTAATTTTCTGTGTTATTAATCTAGAAGTATTTTCCTGTCATTTCTCTTCAGCAGGACTTTAGATGCTGCAAAAGGGCAGAGAATGACAGGAATTTTCCAAGTGCCGGAAGCACAATTACTGCCTTGCAGTCATATCTATGAGGGACAATAATTCAGTAAATACCTCAGTAATTATGCACAGCAAGATGGTGTGACTTTGTATGTGTTGGTTGTTACAGGCAAGAAGGCTTATGTGCTTAACATAAAGATAATAACAATAATTAACTCTTATATGTTTTGCCAGTGGCCCTTTTAATTATTGGTTTACATTTTGTACAAATGTCAAACATAGCTTACCGTTCATTATGATTGCCTTGACGAAAATTCTCACAGCAGAACAAATAATTTTTTTCAGCAAAGATTTTTAGTGCAAGCAGTTACTTCTTTGAACCGAGGTGCAGCATCAGGACAGGCAGGGCAGGCAAAGACCTGGGGCCCCGAGCTGGTAGGGGGCCCCCGAGGGCCACCGATTACGTAGTACGTTGCAACAACAAATCTGCTTTATTTATGTATTCTGTTTTTCATGAAAGTGAAAAAAAGGAACTTGAGTTTAGTAAATTCTCTTTATTGATATTATTAATTTAGACTATATGCAAAAACAATGGTAATAATTTTTACCATGCCAGGGGAGTGCGAGTCGGTGGACCCCATGGAGTTTGCGTTTGCCTTTGGCCATAGAATTGCCTCTGCATTTGAACTGATGACATCATTTTCTATTCACAACTGAAAATTTCATAATATCCTACTTAGTTGTCTGAATGCACTTACCTCACTGCCACAAAGTTTAAATATTGTGAGAGCTAGACATGGAGATCACTAAAAATCCATTCAGTTAACTGTTAATTATCAATTAACCATTTTCCTTCCAGCATAGTAGGTTACAATAGTTTGTGATTCCCAGTGTTTAGAAAATTGAGAGCGAATTCAGACAAACCAATAATAAAACAGAACACATTACCACAGAAGTCTTTTATTCATCCCCATGAGGAAATTGAGCCTTTATCACATGTGTATGTAGATAAGAGTAATTTTTTGAGATCAGAGCACCAGATCAGCCAGGATCCAGAAGCATGGATATAATTACTCTACCAGCCATGGGATTTGAACCCATGACCTTCCAGACACGGGCACAGATCATTAACAAGCTACAAATGACCCCAATGGGATCAGTCAGGCTAATTAGCACTCTCATAAATAGTTTTGCGTACAGCAATGAAACCTAGGCTCGTAGCAGGAAGTGACTTTGCTTAGTAGTCGTATCCTATTCATGAAGAAGGCCAGCCTACTCAACATGGGTAAATAAATATATACTCTAATCAATGGAGCCAAAGACCAGGAAGCATGGTAGAAACATTGGCCCACTCATTGCAGCAAATGCAACTGCCTCTTTTGACTGCGCGGGGTGAGTGTCAGATTACTGCAGACTTGCATCGGGATGTTTCGACTGCAGAATCCTGACGCGTGAACTTTGGCACATTGACCAAGGAGATTCTTGCCCCTGCTTTGAGGTAACAGGAATGCTGGCTCTCACTGTGTCAGCATATATAGAAGCATCACCCAGCACAGCCTTGAAGCGCAATAACTAGGGTGCAAACGGTGATATCATTCAGGAAGTCATACTCACGGTATTCTTGACACCAGTGGGTATTCCATTAGCTTGTCCTTGTATTTCTGGGAAGTGATATTGAGTAATACGATTTTTTTCCCTAGAATGCAGAGAGCTGGCACTCTGCTTATTGACTGCATGCCTGGAAAGATGTTATCGTCAGCAGCAAAGCTCCTCCGGATCGCCCCCTCGCCCCCTCCCTGCCCCCCCCACCATGACTGTCATTCTAGCATATTGCCCTTTCAAAGTTCCCCAGCATGTATTGCGTTATTCTTCATTTCAGATAAAAAGCCTCCGATGAATGAAAATGATCTGTCTCCCTACATCCGGAAAATATTATTCTGATCTCTCGCTATACTACTTGGAGGCATTAACACAGATGAGAATAGTTTGTTTTCTGGTTCTTAACATTATTAACAGTATTTCCCAATCCAATCCTCAGCGACCAAGTCCAGTCCATGTTTTTGCTCCCTCAGAGCTCCCTGCTAGACAGTCCACATTTTTGCTCCCACATTTTGCTCCCTCAGGAGCAGGTCCCTGAGGACCGAACTGGGAAACACTGACCTAGAGGGTTTCAGCTGTTGCTAAGCAATTTCGCTTAAATTTATAGCATTTCTTTAACCTCATACTTGCTATTAATTTTTACATAACTTACCTAGAAATATTGCATAGCGGAGACAGTTCCGTATTGTTTAATGTGCAGGAGTACATGAATCTGATTATGGCAGATTAGCCTGCTGTAGCCTTTGAAAGTCTCACTGCTGTGACAACATCTTTGGCTGCACAACTTCTGGCCTTTGAAGAAAAAAAAAACATTCAAAATGTCACAGCAACCAGAAGTGGAAAATATGATCATATTGGACGAGTTCCCATGTCTTCTAACAGATGTCTCATTAAGATCAAGACGAACTTCTCACGCAATTCTTCACTTTGTCCGAAATTTGTCTGAGCCTTGTTTATTTAACTGAGCCCATTCATGCACACGGTTCAGAACAAGTTCACGCGTCAAAGACTGCTGAAAGGAAGTAGCGTGAAAGATGGACAGTTCACACATTCTGCAAACCATCCCACGTGTTATTCAGACGCCTCATCATTTCATGAGTCACGCATCAGTGAATGTTTCATCAGCTGGCTGTTATCTGACATTACATCTGATTTATGTGGATAATGGCATTCCAGAGTTTCAGAGGGTGCAGCCTCGCTTGAGATTTGCCCGTCCCCATCTGATAGTAAATACCACCCCTCCCTCTCTTCCTCTCCTCTTACCTTTCCTCAAGACCCAGGTCCCACAAAGTCCATGCAGGATGCTTAGATGTGAGAAACTGTTTTATGTGGCTGCCAGTGATGTACAGTACATGTTGTGTTCCGTCTCATTTGTTTTGTCTCAGCTTGACTGGTACAATGGTTTCAGTCAAAAGCAGCATATTTGAAGGGTCTGTGTACAGTACGAAGAAACTTAACTGCCTGTCGTTCATTTTCCAACTAGCTATCTGGCCGTTTATAAGTGATAAGCAGTTGGAAGATGGATGGATAGATGGATGGATAGATGGATCGATGTCTATTGTTCCAATGCCATATTCTCTGGAAATAAGTTTTTAATATCTTCTCACTGATTGGTTTATTACTGTCTTCAACGGGACTCTTTACCTTGGTCTGCTGGAGGATCCACAGAATACTCATGGAGTCACTCTCCAAATCTCCTAAGCTCCCACATAGTACTGTGTGTGTTTAGTGCCTGTAAACAGATCTCTCTCACACTTATTTTTCTGAGTATATATTACTCTGACTTTTTGTATTGTTTTGCTGCATTTTACAGTTGTTTCATAGTCACGCGGCCAATTTAAGTTGATTTCTACACTTTGCTTTGAATTGTAGCTGGTGCATGATATTTCTGACCGGCAAGCATATTGCTTGGTTAAATCTTGTTTTTCTAAAATCAGGATCTCTGGTACATTCCTTTGTAATGTTGTTACCGCAGTTCCTATCCAGAATTAGCACACAGTAGAACATGAGCAGAAAGAACATGAGCCATTGCATCTTAATCGCTGGCTTCCTGAATAAACACTTGGATTGGTCAAACTGAACTACACCAATGCCTGAGCCAAATCGACCAAATACACTAACAATTACCTCGCAGCCTCTGACTTGAATGAATCAGATGCAGTGAGTTAGTGTTAATCCCCAAGTTGAATTAGCCGACCCTGACTGACGATGTGCCAATTTGCAGACTGATTTCATATAGTGTCTGTGGAAATCACTGAGGGTGACAGCATGCTAGGCCGTCCGTACCGTACCCGAGCAAATTTGACTAGTGTGATCGCTTCGTGCCGTACCTGGGCACGGCATGCTGAATCATGCCTGGGCCTGCTTGATGTTGTGGGCCTGAGCACGATCAGTCGGACCAGGGCACGGTACCGATCTAGCGTGATCGCTAACTGTGACTGAGCATGGATCTCAGACATGACGTCAAGGATGTGACTGGCTATTTAACGGACATGGTAGCAACGGGATCACTTTGGTCTATGAGGTGGGTTGACGAGAGAATCCAGGAACAACTGGAGGAGACACACAAAAACTCTGAGATATTTGGTAAAATAGAGAGCAACCTTCTTATACATTCAACATAACTAAATGAAAATAAAGAAATTAATTAATCATTCGATATATATAACAACAATAAATTACATGCCAAATAGTGATTCCTGCAATGGTATGCAAACACGTCATCCTAATATACAGCTACTTCTATTAGGGTACAATCATTTAATAATCAATTATTTAGTTAACAACCACTAGACACCTTTTTGAATGTTGAAAACACATTGTAGCACTTAGTCAACAATTTTATGATGATCATATGATCAATATGTTTTGATTTTAAACATATCCAGAAATGTTATCAGAAGGTAGGAAAAACTACATATCTGATCTCACCTAAGGACAACAAATACCTAAATTACATGACTTTGTAGTCAGATGTGATTTGGTTGAGGCTTAAAGGATTTAAGTATTATTTTAATATACTTTTTTTTCAGAAGCCCAAGGAAAGACATTAATGTATATGGGCTATAGTATATGTGGCAGCTCAACCGATTCAGTAATTGTGTCAGTGGGTGAGTTTCCTTACTCTGCGATTCATGTCTTAGTAGAATCAAAACACAGAATGAAATTTATTGCTCATGGAACATTACAGAGCGAACAGACTTCCAAGGAAACGCCACAGTGATTCTCTGTGTGTGCCTGGCACGCTTTTAAAGAGAGACACACAGCAACAATAACAGAGAGGCCATCTGTGATTTGCACTCTCCATTCTGTGCAGCCGTTGCGCTCTCTGTAATGTAGCACTGGTTATGAGGAGCGCCCAAGCCCCTGTCCCTGTGTGCAAGCCTGATCTCTACAAAAATAATAATAATATCTAGGCCGATGAAAGAAGAAGGTGATGGGCATCAGACACGGAAAAGCCAAAACCTTTGCTGACTGTCAGACTTATTTTTTAGAAGCAGATATTGGGAGCTGAGTATGTGCTTAATAAAAGTTTATTTTACAAGGTTAATATAGAGTTTATTTACATCCAGACTTGCACAAATTGCAACTGGTGAGAGTAGCAAAAAAAAAAAATGTAAAAATGTAAAATATAAGCAAACAAAAAACATGCTGCTATTTGAGTTGGCATGAAAATCAGATGGGGAATATGAGGGCATTTAGGCTATTTATAAAAATATTTTTAAAATGTATTTGCATTGAAGAACATGAAAGTGCTTTGAAATACTAAACAGTCCGTCAGGGATGGGGAACATAGAGCTATTTATATGCTCATTTTCCAAGAGTTATTAAGAATAGATGTTAACGAAACGAGCTAATTAAATCCAAAGAGAAAAGCACCAAGTGGAATGGACCGCCATTGATCGGGCAGCGATATTTAGCCTCTCCTGCACATTGTCTTATCTCACGGTTTGGCAGGTGTGATGCTGGCACTGATCCCAGGATCTGTGTCTGCAGATTAGCTCATGGGGTCGTGAGAGTGTGACTTTCTGCGGGCACCGCGACAGCATCTCGAACAGGTCGACCTGGGCGACAACACGGCATCCTCGTACCATCGCACACATCAGAACCCGTGCGTCGCACACCGTGAGCCGCCGTTACAGGCCGATGCACCTGGGTCTCTCCACGCTTGGCTGGCGGAAGCAAGTCACATACTTTACTCGCAGCTGGAGTCGGAAAAGGCTTCAGAGATTTCCACTCGGGGATAACGGCTCACAACCCAGACTCCAAGGAACCCTCTGTTCCTGTATTTGGTTCTTTCGAGCTAAATAGTTTCCTCCATAGAAAGGGTGCATGCTTTATATATAAAACCAATCCCTCTCAAAGAATGCTCAGCTACTGAAGGATTTAATGAACCAAGGAAAAAAGCTAACAGGTGTATTAGTAACAGCCATTTAATGGGCTCCCCAGCCATGTCAATTTACCTTTGCGAGCGGGAGAAAGCATGTGTTACAGTATGTAACTTACAGGCAGTTTTTTAATATTTGTTTACTCCATTCTTGTGTCTTTCTTCTAAATATGTTTGCCAATAATTAATAATCCATATGCAATTTGTAGTTGTATTACAGCTTTACATCATTGGTGAAAGTTGTGGCAGGTCTTGTTTATGAAATTATACATCCTTAACTAACTGAAAGTAATTTTTGTACAGAAATTACCTGATTAATGTATAATAAGGCCATTACTTAAAATAATGCATACACTACCAGGAACAGCACATAGAATCATTGCTTCATATGGTAGCAATTACAAATGGATTCGTATGAAGTTTACATAAACAAAATCAATACATGTAGGGTTCCCAGAATATAAACCTTGAAGAGCTATTGTATTACTACTGATTAATATTTTATCATAATATTCTGCAATGAGAAACAGGTGTGACGTTTTACTTGGCGAGGTAAGGACTGCGTTTCTGGGGCGATGGTGGATCTCAGACAGTGGTCACCCTGGAAAATTAACAAAAGCATGCCTTATGACTAACACCCAGGGGTGGTTCTAGACCATTTCAACTGGGGGGGAACAGACTGGGGCCAGTTGTTCTGTTGGGGGGGCCAGGCCAGATGCATTTGATCTTAATGTCCTCCAAGCATTACTTAAACCAGATTGCCAGCATTAAGAAGCAAAACACAAATTTGAAAACTGACAAGTTATTTTTGCAGTGCTTAGCAGTCCCATTTTACAGTTTTTACAAACATGTAACTCACTGATTTCTTGTTTAGACTGTCTTGCTTCCACATGCTTGGTTATTTTTTTCTGTTATCAATTTAACCGAGTCTGCCAAGAAAATGTGCTTATGTTTGTGTTTTACCTGTTCCCAGTACATAGAATTTTAGCACACATATATAAATGTAAATAATAATAACAGTAATAATAATGATACATTTATTTCAGTCCCCAGTAGGGGGGGGGCATGCATGTTGTCAGGGGGGCACCTTCCCCTCACCAGAACCATCCCTGTTATCACTCCGTTAATGTTCCTCAGAATACTTCATTAGCTTCATGAATAGGCAGACATTTTCAGAGAAAAACATCAAGCACTGCACATCATCAGTGTTGGATAAGAGGTTTGAAGATGGATGGCTGCATTATTTCAATGAAATTAATGTAGTGTCCCCCTAATTCATGGATATATTGGTACCGGGATTGCATTAATGGACCATTCACTTAAGTTAACATGAGACCAAGCTGGGCGCTCTTTTCGTTGTCTAGCAACGTTACAAAAATAAGCGAAGAAACCCTCCCGAACTTACAAACGAATAACAACAACGGTGCAGGTGGCAAATGTACAGGGGAATAAACGAATGGCAGTAGGAAGAGAGGAGCAGCAGAATCACTCAGTCACCTGCATCTGGAGGTGCACTTGCAGTGTAGCAGGTCTCTGCTGAGAGGACAGGACTTATTACTCTGAATAGAGTCCAGATTCATTCCAATGACAGAGCGAGTTCAGTTTTTGGAAAGTGAATGTGTTCATAAGGGATCTTAAAGTCACACACGTTAAATTATTTGTGCTTTATGCCCCAGTTGGCCTGCATGTTGTAGCCTGGGGGTGTGTGAGGCCAAGAGCATGCAGATTTGGGCGTCCAAGCATAATGCTGTTAGTTTTATTGACAGCCCCAATATCATCACAGTGGAGAGTACAGAGAGAGAGTAAGTCTGAATCTATACTGTGCTCATTGGGCAAAGTGCAGCCAGGGTCTGAAAGAATCCATCCATCCATCCATTCATCCATCAAGGGTGTCACCTTACCTTTCTGTTGAACACCCATCCATGCTAGTGTTAGTTATCTTTCATACTGAAACGCAGCACAGAAGTGAGGTTTGTAATAGTAACTGAATAAGATCCCAAGGCGACTTATAAGCACGATCCATGATGACAAGCACTCATCTCACCTCCAGCTAGGAGTAAATCTGACTGAACAATTTGAGTCATCTCTTACCTTTTCCCAACTATGAATTATTTACTTAACGTTGTTATAAAAATTGGTCTAGCATCAATAATTAAATAGTGTTTATGCTGGCATTTTTCTTGATTTTCTTGCCTGCTGTCACATGAGGGGAAGCGTATTTGCGTTACCCAAGTCCATTGATTTCATAAGCTTCAGGTGCCACCTGCTGTATACTGGTGCTTGGAAAAGCGGTCAGTTACCATGCACTGCAAATGAGAAGATAGTTAGAGGTCTGAAATGATGTGTTTGGAGTGTTGGCACAGGGAAATGCTAAACCTCAGCTAGGTATGCCTGCGGCGTATGCCCTGAGGGCACACAGAGGTCACTAAGGTCACGTTTACTGATTCCCCAGCACCCAGGAGTCAGAATTCATTTGTTTTGATCCGTCTTTCCAGGACCCCAGGCAACCATCTGCCCTTTTGCTCAGTCAGAGTGATGTGACAGTTGGTCCTGTTCTGCATCCTGCCTGGCAAATGGCAGCTTACATCAAAGAACAGGCAAAGAACTCTGACTGGATGCCTCTGATGGAGGCCCGGCTTGAACGTTTCAGCTCAGAGGAAGGCACCTCTATAACGCACAATGTCACCGTTCCAAATGAAGGCTCTGTGCAACCTAGTCTACGAGCGGACATGTGTAACTCACATGTATCCAGCGAGTAACTCACATGCATCCAGCGAGTAACTTGCATGAAACTGGTCACTCCACCATAACCTTGAGGAACATAAATATAATTTATACTGGAAGCATTTTGGTGGTTTTACGCAGTTTTGGAAGCTATAACACGCCACATCGGCCAGTGAAACATTGCCAAACGAGACAAGAGCAGGGAAAATATTTAGAATTGAAAAACTGTAAGATGTGTGGGACTTTGGTACCATACTGGTAGGTATTAAAGAAACTGTTCCAAACTAACCAGTAGAAAGGATGGACTGTCTGTGGTCACCAAGTGACAGACCAAAATATAAGTGAAGGCGGATTACGTGATTGGTGCATTTTTTTCTGATATTATTTGGCCCTTGAGGAAAAAAATTTGGGAACCCCTGGTCTGGAGTCTTAGCCCCATAAACATGGAATTTTTGCTACTATCCAACTGAGCTAGTTCAGTCAAACATTTGCTGGCCCAGAATACTTTTTAGTAGTCCACAATGTACAATAGTATCTTATTCTATTCTTTCTCCCATTGGTGTATCAAAATTAAAACATGTGGTAATTATATATCATGGGTTACTTTGCCAGTCTGACATGCTTTTTTCATGCTTTTTTGTGTGTTTACTAGCCAGCCGACTCCCGTTCAGTTTTTGTACTCGCCTCAGCTTTCACTTCAAGCACTGGGTGCACCATGTTCAGGTGTGAATTCGCGTGGGAAGGAGAGACCTCTAGTGGCTATTTGAAGTAGGTACAGCTCGCTGGCTCAGGTGTGAGGAAAGGTGGAGTCGCAAGACCTGGGCAGGTGTTAAAACACTATGGTGAGTGTTAATCGAAGTGTAACTGAATTAAAGGCTTATCTGCATATATCATGCATGTGTAAAGAAACAAGAGAGAAAGAGGACTTTTATTAAGTATTGTTCTTGTTCAATTAGTGAGCACTAAAATGAAACCACATGAATGATTGTTAATCAGCATTGGACACCCCCCCGCCCAGTCACACACACACTCACAACCTCATACATATATTCAGTGAATTAAGTAGTACCATATTATTTACACACACCAGCCCTCCCGTGCACATTTACCAGGCACAGTTATAAGTAGTTTGTGAATGCAGTTAAAGTTAATTTCCCCACGGTTCTATCGATAAGTGTGTTAAAATGCTTACTCACTGAAAAAGCAGTTTGATATATGATGCTGACAAATTCCCTAATTCACAGAGCAAACTGATCTGTTGTTTGCTTTCATGAAGAAACAGCTGGGGGATTTCTTAATGTGTGTCAATACTTTAATGTATTACTGCAATTGCGGTTGAATGATATCTAGAGAACGCATATTCTGGGTGGATAACCATCTGGTACTGCAGCCTTTTCGGTCAACATCCTTATCTGGGTAGTTAGTAGAACTGCACAAGATTAATTTTGCATGATCCGGCATTGTGAACATTGTCCTCCAGAATGACTGGCCACCTTTGTAAATAAAAGCAAAATGGCCTGTGAAATAAAGTGTTGTTTATCATCTCGATCTTTCATTCAAAATATTAAGTTGTTATCTGAAGTAAAATAACTGAAAGGAAAAAGGCTCACATTTTATATTTTTCTTAAGCATGTGCATCAAAATTATTGGGACCCTTAGAAAGTCATACGAGTGAAACGCAACCAAAGTATCTTCTCAATCATATTTTATGCTGCATGTCCATCCGAGTCATTACAAATACTTAGATGGCCAGCCATGTTTCACTGGGGTATGAATATGAGTGTGTGTCACACACAGGGCAAATTCCCTTAGTCATCAATCACAGTAGAAAAGACCTGGAAAAAACAGAAGAAATCAGAAGATCATAGCTAGCTAGCTGGCTAGCAGAAAATGCTGTGTCGGCATATCCTGAATAAGGAGGATGTCAAATCTACATGCAGTGTGGTGACCCCGGACAAATGCGTGGCTTGAGTGTTGGTGAGCCCCTGCTGGCTACCCATAATGCACCTGAAACTCCCATCTACCCCCAAACATGAAGTTACAAGCAAAGTTTATTGAGAGGCTCAGAAGTCAAAGTAACACGGAAAAAGCTAAGGGAAGGGAGTGTGTTTGAATGACTTACAGCCTGTTCACAATGAATAGAAGGCGTAATGGTTTATCATAGAGTCAAGTCAGATCTTCATGAATCCAAGTTAATCATGGTTAATCATAACCAGTGACGTAAGCTTGATCCCAAAATTGCAACTGATTAATCCTCAGATTATTGGTGTATAAAACATAATTCAGGTTAATACTGGTAGCTCTGTGCTTAAAAACACTGAGTTTAACTTTCAGTTTTAAGTTTCAGATCCGAGACGGACATTGTTGTACACGACATATAAACATTGTTTTTGATCTTTTAGGTTTATCTACTAGGTTTACGATGATGGCCAGTCAGTCATTTACACGTGGGGGAAAAAAAGATTCTGCTCATATACACTGATATTCACCGTAGAATATGTTTGGTAATGGTTTACTAATCTAGACAAGGATTGTTGCTATTAACTGAAACTGTGGTACTGAAGGTTCACGCTGGGGACAGGCCTGTCACCGCTGTGGCGACTGACGGTTGAGCCAGGATATTTCCGATGAACTGTGTACACAGGAACCACAGAGAAGTGAAGAAACACAGACGCATTATCATGGCTAAAGGAACCGGTTCAGGGACACACATTTTGACAGTTCTCTTTTTAATCAAAGAAAAGGGATTAAAAACAATTTAAAATACAGAGACGCAAAATACAACTAACTGAGGAACAAGAAAGCAGTGTACTTATGTCCTGTGTTGAGATCTAAGGTTCTATTAGTCAAATACGCGTGTGGTGAGATTCCCTTTCACAAACTGCCTGGTACCTTAAAGCTGGCTCTTTTAGATGTTAATTAAATCATATATACCTACAACTCTGTAAATATATATATATATATATTCATATAATCGTATAACATTCATCATATATAATCATAAAAAGGTATGTGTCTAATGCCATTTAAAAGCAGTCTTTTCTGCACAATATATAACATTAGGAGACTAATTCAACCTACTGCCAAGCAGAGAACAAAGAACTGAACTGTTTTTAAAAATAGTACGCAAGGAAACATTTTAAAAAATGTACATGAGTACTTGAGTCCAAACCTTACTTCCAGTTTTAAATTTCTATTCGTTAAACAGATGACACCTATAGGTTATTGGGAGGTGACAATTCTAGTTTGACACGTGATAATTAGTTTAAAGACTTCATATCTGCTCTATCCCCAGAGAACTTTTTAAGTAAAGAGGAAATAAAATGCTGTACGTCAGTCCACGCAGATCAGACAGTGTTATGTTATGTGCTGGTATAATAATCACACTACTACTTCTGAATACACACAGTCAAATTAAATTAACTATACAGGCCAGTGGAGTAGCTGAAAGACACAAAACAGTCCATGTTGGATAGACTTCAAGTTGAAAGGTCTGGGTGGTTAGTAAAGTATAGCATCTGGTTACTGGCAGAATTGAGACAAACGTTATCCCCCTTTGTTGCAAAATGAATGGAATGTAAATTCCACAGCAGCCGTTTGACACCAGCAACAAACAAAATCAACAAACAAACAACTAAACAAAGCCAAACAGTCTATCTTCACTTCTCTGGCGCAAAACCTAACTGCTCACATTTTTGTTAAATATATATAAATTTTGCTTTGACATCATGAGTTTTAGACTTAATTGAGGCGGGTGATTCCGACGTCTGACATGTTTCAAGCTTCAAAATGAGAACACAGTTGTGGCAGCTGCTCTCACTCAGGCACTGCAGTACAACAGATGCCAACACAGGAGTAGCTTCAACATCGGATATGATTTTCAAGACGAAGAGAAACACAGAGAGCAACAGACATGTCTGCGCTTTGAGGTTCTCCGGAATCACCACACGGGTACAAGACAGCTGCATGGGATCTGAGTTTTAGTTCACTAGGGAATGTCACATATGTAGTCCGCAGCTGCATGCTTTGTAGCCTTTGTTTACGCGTGTGGATATCTATATTTAAAACAGTATACATAGTTATAATACTGATGATTACCTCCCCATTTTTGATTAAAAAAAAAAGAAAAAAAAAACACAGAGAACCATGAAAAATAAAGCAAATGGTTAATTGTTTACCAATAATCCCCCCCCCCCCCCATTTTGGCCTTCCTTCAGCTTAAAATAGAAACTAAGTGTGTGTATGATATGAATTAAAAAAAAAGTCGTAATGAAAATGAAGGCATGGTACTAGAAGATGACAGACAGTACTGTAATACCCTAATGTATATGCAAATACTTTCATTTTGGAATGGTCTGAGATGGTCACGCATCTTAGCCATAGTCCTCTAAACCAGTGTTTCTCAAACTGGTTGTCATGGACCCCAAGACAGTCCACGTTTTTGCTCCCTCCCAGCTCCCGGAGCGAAAATGTGAACTGTCTTGGGGTCCATGACAACCAGGTTGAGAATCACTGATCTAAACTACAGGTATGTATATTATTTATACCAATTAGCAAAAACAGCCGTTAAAAACACACCCCAGCCCCAAGTCACAGCTTAGCAGAAGCTTCCAAATTTCAGGTCGGGCAAAGAAATGCAGTTATAACTGAAGTCTTTATACGTGAAAAGGAGCTACTGGAGTTATATTCTATGTTGTACTTCAAAGCACTGGACAACGAAAGTGCAGTACAGGCCTGGTGATGATCCACATCAATATGACAAAGTCGCACACAAAGACATCTTTAAGGAAGAAAACAGGAAAAGGAATGCAAAAACATATATGCCTGCATTAGCCAATGTTTTTTTTTTTTTGTGCTAAATTTATTAGTGTTCAGGGGGAAGGAACCGCAGGTCATTACACTGACGTACAAACACACCTAAAGGTTAAAATGACCACTGGAATAAGCACACTTGATTAAAAAAAAAAAAAAAAAAAAAAGCCACGTAGCTTGTCAATGATGGAAACAGCCAAATTGGAAAAATTCCCGACACGATGATTTAAAAACTAAAGAAAAGTAATATTAAACTGTAACACAGCTTTTGCGTTTGTTCCCATAGCATGACCAGTCCTTCCTCAGCCTCTCCAATCTCTTTAGCCATAATTAAAAGGGGAGGCTTTTCACACCATGGTTGGCGGTAATTTCTGGGGCTGGGCGACGCCCCCCGCGGCGCTGCCGTTACGTACGCACTCACCAGCACACACACAGACACAGAGTCCGTTTTCCTAAGGAGCTGGTGGATTGGGCAGAGGGACTCAATTGCTGTCCTCCTTGGGCCTGGGCTAAAGCCTTCTCTGCGGTGGCCGAGCCCTCGAAGCGCTGTGAGGCAATGGCGGCCTGGTGGGACATGCTCTTCCTCACGATGTCCCCTTTCCTCCAGAGGGTGATCTCTGCAGGAGGGAGGACGGACGCTTCACCATTGTGCTTACATACACATTCCTTGTCGTTCGGAGATTTTGCAATAAGCCCCACAAACAACTGGACAAGTAGCACATTCTGGATTCTATTCTAGTATACGGGTTCCCACCCCCAGTTTGGGGGAGGGCTCGGTTAAGTTCCCCCACATCCTGAACGACAAGCTTTACTGATCAGTGACATTTCTGCAGAACATTTGTTGGTCCACGGTCATGGAAAGTTGGAAGCCCTAATGACATGAAACGTGTCCGACTCCAGACCACAAGACTTAAGGTACATGCTGGATTTGCTTTTTTGTAAAGGATTCCGGATTTCCGTTATTTCGACGGGAACTACTCAAACCAGCTGTTATAAGTGTTACTGAACTGTAGCACAGAAGCCCAAAGAATCCAGCTACTGACATCTGGTCTTCCCTAAAGCTGCTCATGATAGAGATCCAAAACATGTCAAGCCCTTTTCCATGTGGACCTGCATCACCAGAGCGATACCTGCTGTTTGAAGTAACGCCTCTCCCTCTTCATCTATCAGCACCAGGTTCAGGTAGTAGCGCACAGAGAACTTCTTATTAATGTCTCGCATGGTGGGGGTCATCCTCATAGCCAGCCAAGAAGAGCCTATAGGGATGGATTCTCCTTAAAAAGAAAAGAAAGAAAGACGTGGTGAATTCCATAGGTACCGGGGTCTCAGCCGCACACACACCGGACGTTCGATTTGGCACTGTCATGAAGAATTAAACCTTTCTCGGGCTTCTGTAAATGTTTTTTGATGCACAGCACAGACTCCCGTGCTGAAATGCTGCTACCTGATATAAATATATTAGCAGAATAATTGAACACATTCTATCTTTCCCATTTTCAGAAAAACATGCTTACATGGTTTCTCCATATCATCTACCATGTACTACATGAGCAGGTGCTATGGACTGATATAATTCTATACTGTTACATTGCCCCTTTCATTCTTTTTTCATTTAAAGTGTAAATGTCAAAGAATCTCTTTTTTTATGTAGAACACAAAATTATAAAAAAGAAAAGCAGAAAAAGGGTCTTGTAAAGTTACTGCAAGAATGCAACTCATTTCATACATAATCCATTTCAGTGTAACCTTTAACAATTATGGCACCCTAGCATGAAAAAGAATGACCATCAAAAAACTTTTATATGCACCCTTGTTCCACAAAGCTAATGCTTTTCATGTTTCCTGGTGGAGCATTTTCTAATCATCAACTAGGGCTGCACGATCCCACATCACGATTATATGGTGCATCTGCAATAATCACCAGGACTTTACATGTATCATTTTTATAAATCCGGCGCATCCTTATGTTTATCGTGTCGGACTTTAAACTGCGAAAAGTACCACCACGGTCTTTTACCTTGTTTATCCACAATATCTCCTCTTTCAGAATAGCAGAGCTCCACCTTTCCTTCACCGCCACTTCTGTGCTTTTCGCTTCCATGATTTACCAAAACAATTGTGGCGTCCTCCACCAAACCCATTTAATCAACATAAGGATATGTCGAATTATATAGACTACTGACTTTTGGGTGTCTCAATACGCATCTCATTAATATTTTAGGCACATTACTAATCTGCTTACCAAATTGTGGGCATATCGTGCAGCCCTATAATCAACACATTTGTTTATGTTTTGTAACTTGACTCTGAGAAATAAGAAAGGGCAACTGTTCATTACCTCTTACTGGTGCTCCATCCATGATCTCATACTTGGCGATGGTGTCATTTTCATGATATACGTTGGGACCGGTGCCCGTTGTCTCCCGTTTGATGATGTCGATCTCCATGTGTTTAATTTTAATCCGTACCAAAAGGAAGTAGATCTTCCCCACTATGACATCTTTTAGGTGGTACCTGCAGTTGTTTTTCCCCACATCAAAAAAGAAATAATTTATTATTGGGTGGTTGTTTTATTTTCCAGACTGGAATATACCACTGTGTGGACAAGTTTAAAAAAAATGAAATAAATAAAGACAGAGAACAGAAATTTGGGTTGACGATGCAGTGATGTTAGTTGTAGTTTTAAGTTCCACTTTTCAGTTACTAACTTTAGAATAGCAAGTATTTTAAGTTCGAAACAGCAACAACAAAAAAAGAACAAACATTTTAAAGTAATGTAGTTCCTGTCTTACTTAGATTTGTTGTACTCAAACTCAATGTGCAGGCAGTCTTCAATTCCCACTTCCATCTTGATGGAGGAGTTCAGCTCGGGGTATGTGCTGAGCGTATGAACCACAATGTCCATCTCCTTGGTGATGTCATTGAGTCTCCTGCTAATGGTGGCCCTTAAAAAATACCTAGAGCATCCAAAACATCCACAACGAAGATGAAAACCATGAAAAATCCTTGCGCAAAAATGATCGTGGACTGCAAAGCTTCGGTCTGACTTTGGCATTACCAAAACGATACGCAAGGTTCATTTTCTGCTTGTCATTTAATTATGTCAGCAGGACAAATCTTTTGTAACATGGGCTCAATCAAGGTGTCATTACCAGCTTACCAGGCTAGCTAAAAGGAGTTGCGCTAAATGATAAATTTAGAAACAACACAGTCTGGTGTATGAGATCATGCAAAGGCCTCTCATTACCTTCTCCTGCGTATTGCTGCCCTCAGAAACACTGACAGAGTCTTCTATGTGCATAAAGTGAATTGGCTCATATAACCAGGTATAGGAAAATGAGGCCAGATTTTATCTTGCCACATGTCTAACACAATACTATTAAATGAAGCCCCTGGAAAATGCAGGTGGAGGTGAAAGACAGTGAGCATGGCGCTTACCGTAGTTTGACGTTCTGGCCGGTGTAGGACTCGTACGGTTTTTCCACATGCGTGAACTCGAAATCAAAGGTCTGGGACTGTGTGAGCTCACCAGGCCGTGCCAAGTCTTTAACTAGAGACACAAACTCATGGTGGTTCCCTCGATCATAGTACAGCTCTGTGGAGACAGGAGCGGTCACTCCATATTGACCCCAAAAGGCAAGATGCAGAACAACTCATAGCTACCTGGCACAGTGCAGTTTTTTTCAGTTCCCCAAAACAACTGAGACTGTTTCCATGTAATTTAGTAGAAGTGAGATTTTTTCATGGGGAGACGTAAAAAGCTCACTTATAGGCCATATTTAATAAAAAAAAATACTGAATGTGGTTTTAAAACCGACACTGGCATCACTCATCAAAACAAACTGAGCTAATTACATTAATTATCTTTGTTCATTATTCTTCTTTGTACCCAGGTATCAAAACACAGCAAAGTATAAGACACCAGTTGACCTGTGAAGCTACACATTTCAATAGATTCCTTGTGTTCTTTAGTACCTGTTGAACCTAATGATTATCGTTTTTGTCAAAACATGACAGCGCTCGTCAATCTTTGAATGCGTTTTAGCAAGGATTAATTAAGCAGTAAGATAAACGCGATCTGAAGCACTTATTAATATCCACACTCATAAACCGACGTTGTGGCGTTGCTTTGCAGTGACGGGCCCGTAGATAAGGGAATGGTGCCGCAGTCATACTCAGACAAATTAATGCAGAAATAGCTGTCTGTTGGTCTACCTCCATCTAAGCCTAAGATGCATGTGCACGTTGCAGGGAAGCTCCGCTGTCTGGTGTTTCCCCGCAAGTTTATGCGACTGGGCCGTTGCTTTCTTCCTTCCTTCCTTCCTTCTAGCGCAAATTAACGCTCGAGCTGGTCACGAGACTTAAGTCAGTTTCATTATCAGCCCTACTCATGAATGTATGCACGTCTCAATTCCACCCCCCAAAAAAATAATAAACGTAGTGCAGTTGGAAATTCACCACGTTTATACGCATCTAGCTGTGGGTTTTTCATTTGCCCCCTTCAGCGCTGTTGCAGTTCTTATCGGGCCACTTAAAAATGCAACACATCGTCCCCGCATTCATCGTGGCCTCCGACAGCTCTCTGCAAATGGGCCTATATATATATGAATGCCACTTACCAATCTGCCCAATGAATTCGATCTTGATCCCCTGATGTTCGAATCTTTTCCCTGGATTTTTGAGCGTCACGTTTACTTTCCCAGACACTGTCTCGCCATCGTAGAAAAGAAAATACTTGTCCTTTTTGCCATCTTCTGTCTTGTGCTCCACTTTCTTTTTTGTCTCAGCGTCATTCAGGACTATGTCTATTTCTGCACTTTGACCAAAACCAAAGAAGCTCATCCCTACACCGTTGGATTTTACTCCCCTCTTACTGTAAAAACCGAATTCAGTCACTCATCAAGATTGCCACCTTCGTCTCCAAACTGAATTTCACCAAGCTGCGGCAATAGTGTTTTTCTCTTTAAAACAAGTCGACTTACAGCAAATAATGCAGGTTGCTGTAAATATTACCAATTGAAAGACTGTAGCAATGTTGGAGATAACACTTCCGAGCTGCTTCCTCTCTGCAAGCGCATGCGCACACCGCAGGCGTCACAGTGGCACAAATACGGGAAGCGTTTTTCGCGTAGGGTGTCTAAAATGTATTTTAATATCTGCAAATCCCAACACGCATAGATTAATAATAAAAGTTTAATGTACGTAAAATATAATAGACGCTAAATTTGTAATGAACATATTTATATAGCGACATTTGGATAAAATTATCAAGAAGTGGCAGATATTCTAAAGTATGATATTCATATTCTGCAATAGTTTTTTTTAAATTATTTTTTACAGAATTTAGAAATTGAACGTTGCCCTCAATTTTGAGATCACTTCCTGTGACAGGGTGCAGTTCAGCTTCAGAGGTGGTAGGAATATGAAGTTTTAGAAGATTTCAAAATAAAAGACATTAACAATGCAAGTAAAATCTCATTTTAAAAAATGAGAGCACATATAAAATATTAGACAAAAAGCGAAAGGCCCTATTTTATACATACGACTTATATACTGACGATACAGAATAACATTTTGCCTCATACGGCCCGAATATATATTCATCATGTGATGTCTTTATTGCAAACATTTCGCTTTTCGTAGGCTACGAAGACATTGTTAGCGAAACTTTTATTTTGATACACATGTGCAGAGGTATTAATCAGCATTTCCGTAATGTATGACAACCGCATTCATTTTTGATTCGCTGAAAATGATCACATGTCGAGAAAGTTCGCAGTCCCTAATGTTTTAACATGCTTGGAATGACAGTCGCGTTAGGCAATTCCAGTTTAAGAGGATAAATGCTTTATTTATTACTTGTAACCAAATGGAGTGTGTTATTCTGTTTCCAGTTTCATGTGTTTGTGTTTAGCCTGCAGCGACACGATTTCAATCCAAATTATATCCCACAAAAATAGTCTTTAGGGATATTCGTTTGACCTTATGACGGTTTATTAGTACTAATCACACCAACAGTGACAATTATAACTATAAAGCAAAGGGAAATCGCCACGTAAAGTCAGATATGCAAAAAACTAAATTAATAATAACCCGAACACAAAAATACGAGGCATAAAATGGAGGTGAACGTGGTGTGACGGACTTCGGAAGAATTCATTAACTGGCAATTAAGCAGTAATTAACAAATTCCTCCAAAGTCCATCACACTAGGTTTACAGTGGTATCAAGGCCATGGTGTGACACTGCGCATGCGCTGGAACGCTTAGTGTTTTGGCGCGTGGATTCAAAGCAAACATGGAGCTTGTAAGCGCGCTGGATTTGCTGAAAATAAAAACCGTTTCAAGAGGTAAGTGGCATATGTTCAATGCGCTGATGTGACTGTCGCCATCGGAACATTTATGAAAAGGCTGTGCAGTTTGGTTAGAGAGTCGTCAAATATATTTTATCCTGCCAGCTGTCATTGCTAGCTAGCTAATAAGAGCGTAGTCGCGTTAATGTTTAATATGCAGTAATATTTAGGTAGAGTAACTAGCACTATTAAGGATCTTATCTTAAGGAAGCTATTTTATATGTCGATGTTATTAGCTTTCCTTAAAGGTTGTCATGCTAAAACGTAACTTAACTAGGTGTTTAGCTGACATTCTAGGTAGCAGCTTACGAAAGTCTTGTATATGCATTTGATTAATCTATCTTGTATGTAATTCGTTGTAGTCTGGGTAGACGGTGTTTGGGACTTGGAATTCACCGAAGCGGAACCGTTAGATGTAGCTGTTGAAGATGAGCTCATTAGTAATGGGCCCGATGCCTTCAGAACTGTTTACAAACTCCTCCTGCCATTTGCGACAGACGGCGAAGGAAACGCCGAAGTAAGTGTATATATTTCTCTCCGTATTTAGTGATGCTTGAAAGTAACATGTAATTTCGTCCGTTGTAATTTACTTCTGTTTTCTTTCCCACTTCGTCCGATGTCACTGATCCCCAGAATGTTTGGACGGTGCTGGGTGACAGTGGGATTTCTACCAAGGGCCTGGTTGCCGTGCTGTCCCACTTTGTGGTTAGACGTAACTTCAAAACAGCTAATCTTACTCATCGTTTGGTTGCGCTGCAGGCAGCTTCAATCTACCTACTGCTTCTAGGAATACCAGGCAAGTTGCTCCATCCATCCATCCATCCATTATGGGTTTACAGTGACCCCTATAGCTAATCCCAGGAAACACATTGGACGGGATACCAGTTCATTGCATGGCTTATACTCAGACACAGTATGGACAACTCAGTGTCCTTTTCCTCATTAAGATAATTGTTGTTTCAATGAATATCAGCCTGAATTAAGACAAAAAATATAAGGCATGTCAGTATATTGCCATCAGATGGAAGTTCTTTGCATGAAATATTCTGCATACCTAATGATATAGAGAAGGGTTCTGTTTTTTTGTCTTTTTTTTTTAATATACATATATAACGTGTCTTCCCCCCCCCCCCCAGGTAGTGTAGCAAACAAAGTGTTCCACCCAGTTTTGTTTGATGCCTGTCTGGATTTGGCAAAAAAGTGCTGGCCCCAGGATTCGGGCAAGAAGCGCAAGAAAGAAGCATTCAAGAGTTCCCAGGGTGATTCCAAAGGCAGGAAACGACCAAAACCCCATAGGAGGGCTGATGAGGAAGTAAGGGACTAGGGACTCCTCTAGATTCACATACTGTGGGACAAGGCCTTTTCTGCCGTGTTCTCACTGCCACATGTTTCTGTCTCGGCAGGAGATGGAGACCGACGTGTTTGAGGAAGACAACCAGGATGAGGAAATGTTCTTCTCTGCCCGAGATCTGTTGGAGATCAGGAATGGAATTGTCCTTCTTGTCAAAACTCTCCTGAAGCTCCTGATGAGGTTTTCCCTGAAAGACAAGCCCCAGTGCGTTCTGAAATGTGCCAAGGTGTGTGTGCCTTTACCCCTCGTTCAGGCAAACGGTCACAGTAAAGCCATTTTGGAGCTTAACACTCAGTTGAAAAACACCTCAAACACGTTGGCATTTATAAAGGAAAGGAGTCAGTTACAGTATATAGGTAATTTATTTGTAACTGTGACCTGAAAGGTTCCATCTCATTATTGGGCAACCAGTGGTGTTGTGGCTGGGGAAATGAACCGAACATTCCTAGGTCAAACTGTAGGTGGTGCCACATTGTAGTACCAGGAAATAAAGTCCAGATGAATAAATGGTTGTGCATTGTATTGGCACAATAGTTCATTTTTTTTGTCTGATTATCTATGTGAATGATTGACTCCTTTGTCCTGTTCTTGCTGCTGTCTCATGATGTGTGATTAAACCCTTGAAATGGTTTTGGTGGTGTAAATTGTAATTTTGTGCCAAATACTTTGTTTAGATTTTCACTGAGCTCACCCATTTCGAACCGGTGATTGGTGAACTCGCGTTTGAGAAGGAACCGTAAGTAATCCCATGTTCTGTGTTAAAACGGGAGTTGGGAGCTCTTATGCATTAAAAAACCAGTTTATTGATGCATGTGTTTTTTTTTTTTTTTATAAAAACAGGGTCATTGATGACATGGGGTCGCTGCCGGAGTTGGCCTACCATGGACTGAAACTTCTCTGCTTACCAAAGCACGGAGAAGGGACTGAGGTACATAATTATAATTAAATGGTGTTTCGTTAAATTTGTTTGCAGTTTAGGCAAGTGAAACCATTACATCTGTCTGCTTATTAGAAATGCTTTGTTTGAGATTTTTCTGTCCAGTCTTACAAATTACCAGAAAATATGCACTTGCTGCCAGTTATCCCACCCGTTGCTGCTAGTCATAATTTTAATTATTTTAATACTCCTACTTACTATTTTATGTTTATAACTTAATGGTTTTGTTTATATTTCCACTTACTGTGCCTTTTTAATACTTCTCAGCTGTGCATAGTGTTCTCATCCAGATTGCTGCTTTTCTTCATTAGTTTCCACATGGAATTTCATTGTATGTTTTCACAGTGACAGTAAAAGTGTCATGTCATAAAAGCCGATTTTAAATTCATGTGTGATTTGTTTCTGTCTGCCCCATATGCGTTGCTTTAGACTGTGAAGCTGGTCTTCCACAGACTCCTGTACGTGTTGCTCATGATGAGTGAAGGAGATTCATCTCACCCTTCGCTGCTGGTTCCCGGGGCGGCCGTGTTTACCGCCCGAGATCAGGCTATTAAATTTGTATGGTGAGGGACACCGCTGGGTGTTCACTCCTCACAAGAGTGCACTCCTATTCATTTTATCTATCTTGTTGTGGGGGTGGTGTATCCCTCAGTGGGTTAGAACGCTGTGTCTGTGACCAGAAGGTCGGCGGTTCAACTCTCACAGTCAGCAGAGTGACTTCGCAGTCAGGCCTTGTGTGAGGCCCCTAATCCCCAATCGCTGCAGGGACTGTGTTCTTTCAATTGCATGTTGCTTTTGTGAAGTAAAGATGTTGAAATTGTAGTTTATTTACATCTGTATATTTGAAGTATTTTTTAAAATCTGTATATTTAGCTTTTTTTGTTTTTTTGCACCTTTTTATTTAAAGTGTACCTTAATTATTGTTCCTCTTTTTCGTTGTCTGCCTCTTTAATATCAGAATATTAATAATAATTTACCTCTGGGGATTGATAAAGTGGCATCTGATTTCAGTCATGCGTTTGCTATGCCATCAAAGTATCTAGGCTATTTAGGCCCTCTGCTATTCTGATGGGTAACTGCTTTCCTTATTTTCCTCATAGCCACATTGTCGACGAGCTGAAAGAAGTCGTCCTGCCGACCCTTTGCATCCTGCTCCAACACATCTGTGTGCAGGTAGGGAGGGGAGGCTGGTGTTTTATCACCTCCATAAAACTGTCCCGACGCTGCCAGACGCTGCCTTATCCCCCTGCTAAAAGGCACTCGATGACCGAGCATTTTCTTGGCCTGCAGATGGTTGACAAGGTGGAGTATCGCAACAGTGGAGCACAGGCCGTTGTGAAACTGCTGGCCAAAATGCCTTGTGCCGAGTACACCTCCTTTATGAAGTGGTTCCATGCCTTCTCCTTACACTCAAAGGTGAATTCCTGGCTTCATATTTCTATGCTCATCAGTCCTCGTTGTCAATACGCTCGTATGGGCAATACGCAGCTCATGTAAATCTGGACTAAACGCATCCTAACTTCAGTGTTTACAGTGTTAATATTTTCAAACTTTATTTCCTTGTTTGTTTAATATGTGTTCTTTGGTACATGTCACTAGTGTATTTTTGGTTTATGTTCTTTGCTATAAGGTGTCTTGAATGATATGCAGTAAAATTAAACTTCTGTCGGGGTTTGTAGGACAGATTACTTCTGAGAGTGGTGAACTGCCTGTAGAATAATAGTTTGTGTTATGTTAATCCGCAGTGTCTTCCAAAGACGCTTGATAAGAAGAATTCTCACTGTTCTAGGATTTGATAATGGCATCATGCTTAACCTTTACACTACCAGTCAAAAGTTTTTGCATGCACTGAGATTTTCTACATTTGCATGTCACTCACCTAACATTTACCAAAAATACACTAAATATTGCACCAGAACAAATTACTCTTACTTGTAAAGGATACAACCTAGGGCCATTTAGTAAAGTATATACTGATCTAGTAAGTATATGTTATAGAAAGTCTGGAGAGGTGGACATTTCAGGTCCAGAAAGTAAAAATCCAGACCAGGATTTCATTTCAACCAACCTACTGAGTATAAAGATTCACAGCCATATAGTACTCAACTGGTTGGTTGAAACAAAATCCTGGTTTGGATTTTTACTTTCTGGACCTGAAATGTCCACCTCTGAAAGTCTGTGTGTTTGTTTTCTGGCAGGTCGCACGCAGGATGTTCGCCCTAGACGTGGCAATGGCCCTAATCGAGCAGCCCGAACGCCAACCTGAGGCCTCCCTGTCTCCAGAGCAGGCCGTCTTCCTGCAGCACAAGTTCCTGGTCCAAGTGATGGTGTTCGGGCGGCGTTCGGACCGGGCGCCCTCGGTGCGGGGCCACGCCCTCTCCTGCCTGGCTCAGTGTCTGGAGCTGCAGTCTCCCAACACGGTGGAGAACATCCAGGAGCTCTTCTCAGCCAGTGAGCATCCCGATCTCACGCTGGTGTCCCCGACCCCACGATGCCAGAAAACATTCGGAGTAGATGTGTGTAGAAATCGCTAGAGGCTTTTCCCACAGATATAAACCTTCCTGCTTCTGCTGCTCACTCTTGTCCTTTGGATCAGGAATGACTTACTTTTGAGGCATGAACACCATTCTGTTTAAGGGTAGTGTTTTTGATAAGCATGGGCTTGACTTGGTGTATATATAATTATCTGGATGTTTTCAGCTTCTGCACAGACAGTTCTTGAGACAGAAGGCTGTGAGGGTAAGTTCATTTAAATCAAATATATATATTTTTTATTCAGTGTTTTATCAGAGCAGACTAAAGTACGCATGTCTGGTTAATGATGTTTTTGTTTTTTTTAACCCAAAGTGCAGTTTATCGCTTTAATTCCAGTGTCGCTCTGTTTTCATTTTACTTCTGTTTCAGTCACCAGTAACGTCCATGAGACAAACCTGCAAAAGATGGGCATAAACTTCAAAACCATAGAGATGACTGGAAAGGGGGAAGTGACCACTTTTGAATGTAAGGTTCTCGAGTCATCAGTATAGTGTGAATGGGCAAGTCTTCTTCTGATAATTTGCTGGTATCTGACTCGATGGCTTTGCATGCTGTGCATGAGATCAGAAGGTCACCGGTTAATACTGTTCTGGTATACTATGGTTTATACTTCAGTGAACTGGTGGTGAAGAAAGGAACAGTTCAGCAACCACAACATCTTTTAAGAATTTATACTAATTACTAACTTTGGGGCATCATAAAATGCCACAATATTTTAGCTGTACTACTAATCTGCTTAACAAATCGTGAGCAAAAATAAACGTCAGTATAATACCAAAAAGCTGGTGTCCGGCCAAATGTTTCACCCGTCATCTGAAGCCCTGGTCATTATTGTGCATGTGCGATATAATATCGATAAGATACCGCTCAGCCCTAGTGAATTAATGTATAAAAGTCAATACGCTTCCACACAGCAAAAGAGACGATGGCTTTGCTGAAGAGACGCTCAAGCGATGAGAAGACCAATGTGAGGAAGTCAGCCTTGCAGGTGGAGTCTCCTGAATCAACATGGATTCTGAAGCCAGGAGAACCTTACCAGATGTCTGATATTTTTTTTTATGTCACCCTTCAAAACACAACTGCTCCATCCAGGCACTGATGAGCCTCCTGAAGCACAGCGTGATCCCTTGCACCCAGGAGAACCTGGCCGTCCTATCTGACCGCTGTCGGGACCCTGCTGTCTCCGTCAAGAAGAAGGCCGTCCAGTGTCTCATGGACCTTCTTACTGTGAGTGTCCCATCCACCACTATGCTGCTACCTTGGGTTTGGTGCCTCTCAATTCACACGATCTTCTCATGGGTGTGGTCTTCATCGTGCCAAGGCTTTGCCTGGGTCCGGTCTGGTGCAGATGGCCTGGCTGAGGGGAGTAGTTCCCGCAGTCGTCGATTCCGAGAGCTCGGTCCAGGAGAAGGCCCTGGAATGCCTGGACCAGGCCATAATCAGCCAGATTAAGAGTGGCAGCGCATACAGCGACCAGCATGTCCCACAGAAGCTAGCCTGGGACTTGCTTGGGCTGCTGTGTGGAGAGAGCCAGGACCTTGGGTAGGTGGGGTTCCCTGCTGTGGTCGTACTTGTCACATCTAAGACCTATATTTTCCCAACCCTTTTTTTTTTTATTTTTAATTACACATCTTTTATTGATCTTTATCCAGCATTGTATGAGGTAGAATTGGTTGTTTTTCAAGTCCATGAGGAAGCATGGAATTGCCATTCCGTTAGCTTTTCTCTCTTTGTCAGCCGTTACTTCAGCAAGGCCTTCGTCATCTGGTCCAAGCAGAATAAGTTCTCCTCTGCTTTTGTCAACCACCTGATCTCCCACACGGGGCTGGAACACGCCTCGGCCGCCTGGCTGCTACTCTCCAAGGTGGCAGGTACCTGCTCCGGGCTCAACTATGGCAAGATCCTGGATGTCTGGGATGAAATGATCAGGTATGCATCCCCACACGCCATTCATGCCACTGAAGGACTGTTGTCTGTCTTGTGTCCTGTTCATTTCCTGATGGTACCCGCCCCAAAAAAAAAAAAAAGCACATGTCCGTCCCCTAAAGGCATTTCCTGTATTTGTGTTTGTTTACTTTAGGACAAGCAATGTCCCAGCTTCCACATCTTGTCACATCCTGTGCGTGATCGGGGACATTGCCGCACATCTCAATGACGAAACGAAGGGCAGGATTGTGGGTGCGTTACTAATCAAGATCTGTCACTTTCTTGGGAGAAGGGAATGAACGCATCATAGATCATGCTGTGGCGTTTCCTGCCCACCCCTGCTATCCTCCCCCCACTCCAGACGATATCATGAAGTGGCTGAAGAGTTTCGAGGTGCCCCTAGAGATCATTGGTGCCTCTATAGAGACCCTGTTCCAGCTGCTGAAGGTTGAGGCAGTCAAGGACACGCAGGTCAGCGAGCGCGCAGCCACAGACGGCACAGATGGCGAAACACTTGGGGCACGGAACTTGATAAATGACAACGTGCAAAAGCTATTGAAAAATGGCTCTAAAAAAATATAATAAAACGGCGTGGGGTGTGACTGAGGGAGCTGCTGCTTTCTGCAATTGCAAAGGACCGGCTAATCTCACGTCCCCTTCTGAGTCTTGGGTTCTCTTCTGCTTCTCCAGAGGATGCTGAACAGACACTGCGGGGAGCTGGTCTCCATCTGTGAGTCCTACCTCTCCAGTGTCATCTTGAGCGAAGATGGCCTGCAGAACTTCAGTGAAGATTTGGTGGTACGCGCATCCCACAGCTTCACCCCTTTCCTTATGTACGTCTGCATGAGCGCATGGAAATAGTGAAGCTCTTCTCGGTGCGTTCCCTACACCCCTCCCTATCAATCTTTCCCAAAAGGTCAAGCACTTGTATACCCTTGGGTTCGCTGCCCTTCAGTGTCCCGCCCAAGTCGGGAAACGCACCTTTCTCCTCGTTCAGTCCATCCTGGCCTCAAACGTCGAGCTCCCGTCAGGTAGGTTGTTGGAAGGTGAGCGTTTCCTCATGCTGGGTGTAGGAGATGCGTGGTCAGACGGCTGCAGGCTGCTCTCACCCCTGGCGTACTCTAAGAGTCTCTGCGTCCTCCGAATGCTGACTACCAGGTTCGGCTACAGTTTCTACAACCTGAGGTGTCAGCAGATTGAATAGCTGACTGCAGAAATATTATTGCACTCTGAATATTATGTGAAGAGTAAAGTGTCACTAGCCTTCACTGTTAAAATGCACGTGTATTTTTTTCTTTATTGTGTACTGTTCTTCCTTATACTGGGTGTGGTTGAATCATTCCAGTGCAGTTGTTGGTCAGTAAGATATCTTGTATCCTGGCCTCTTTCCATCCGTATTGTTGGTGGTTATAGAGGTCTAAAGTCAATTGGTCTTTTGTTCCATTCAACCATAAGAAATTGTATTTAAACGATTATTGCTCAGCCGGGTAGGACGCTGTGCCTGCGATCAGACAGCTGCCCGTCCAAGTGGTTGCCGGAGTAATTTCACTCTTGGGTCTTTGTGCAAGGTCCCGAACTCCCAGTTACTCCAGTTACCATCTGGCTCTGCTTTCACAAAATTCTGTCACTTTAAATAAAGAGAATAATAAATATTAAAATGTAAATATAATCAAAACTCATGGTTTAACAGGTTCATATCAGTGACATGCTATCCTACACATCGGCCCTCAAACTTCAATGTGGTACAAATCCCGTTGTGTCTCTCAAAGCTGACAAGCCGGATGAGCTCCCCGCCAGTCAGCCCCTGTCGCAGTTCAAGGCCTCCTCCATGCCGACTGTGGTCCGAGCTCATGCCTTCATCACCCTGGGTAACGTCACGTACTGCTCTTCCTCGTATACCCTCTCAGACTGGCTGTTGCGTGATAGTTCGGAGTGGAATTCGAGCATTGTGGTAGAAATAAGTATGACTGGTACATCATGTTTGTTCAGGGTCCTAGGAAATTCTGTTCTGAGTTCTGATCCGTCGCTCAGTTGGTAGTTCAACTGCTGAACAGTGTAAGAAGGGATCTCCTGAAAGACCTAGAGCATCTTATGTCTGGTGTTTGTCTGTTTATCCTCATCACACTCCAGTCCCTGCTTTGCCTTGCCTGAAATTGACAAAAAAATGAAACCTATTTTTTTATTTCACTTTCCTTATCATTCAATTTTTCACAATTTCCTTCAGAAGCATGTTTGTTTTTCTTTTTGTGATTGGATGGATTGATGGATGGATATTTCTTTTATTCCCAAAGGAAACTGAAGGTTTGCAGTAGCTCCACACAAATGTAGATGGTAAAAATAGCAGTTGGCTATCTATGATTCAGTGGCGGTTAATGGGGCAGATGGGGTTTGACGCTGCTTCTGCCGCTTCTCCCCCGGGGAACGGCAGGCAAGCTGTGTCTGCAGAATGAGGAGCTGGCCAAGAGCTGCATCCCGGCGCTGGCCCGCGAGCTGGAGGTGAGCACCGAGGTGCCGGTGCGCGGCAACGTGGTGGTGGTGATGTGCGACCTGTGCATGCGCTACACCACCATGGTGGACCGCTACATCCCCAACATCTCGGCCTGCCTGAAGGACCGCGAGCCGCTCATCCGCGAGCAGACCCTCATCCTGCTCACCAACCTCCTGCAGGTGAGGAAGGGAATCGCACAGGGGCGGGGCAACGGGGCCACTGGCCCCAGCTGAAAGCCGATTGGTCTCCCAAGTGCCCCCCTCCCCTGTCACTCGGATTCAAAATGTATCATTGGCTAATGATAAGGTTGGCCTCTCTGTATGAATTAAGGATGCAGGCTTTACTCATAAGTATTCATTTACTCCAAGATAATAACAGCATGTTGGTCTGCTTTTTGCCTTAATTATTGTTTTGGTCTAGGGCTGTGGAGTTTATAGTATGCTCTGCTGTAAGGATGATGGTGTTTTTGCTTCACTAACTCTTTAAGGGGACAGTGAGCTCAGCTTCACCATGGATCTGCACCCTTTGCAGAATCTATGTTCTCCCTTTAAGTGTGTGGTGCCATGACTTTTGCTAGGATAGTGTCCAGAGAGACCCTGCAAGGGAAAGTGAGATGGGTATTTAATTGGCTCATTTATTTTCAGTGGTGTAAACGGGACTTTCATGTCATTCCGAACCCCACCGATGTTTAAACTTGATGTTAGATGTTTAATCGCTGCTGCAGGGCGGGATTACGAACCCTTTCCTTCTGTCACGTGAGAGCTGTTCTGTCTCAATGTGACAGGCCTAGAGGTGGCTGTCACGCCCCGCTCCGTCCGCTCCCGATGTGTGCCACGCCCACCTCGTTACCTCCTGTTTCTGCTTGATTGTTTCCACCTATGTCTAGTCATTTCCACCCTGTCCTGTGTATATTAGTCCGTGTCTCCCACTATCCCGGAGATCCGTCATTGTATTGTTTCGATGTGCGTACCTGCTGTTCCCATTAAACCCTGTTTATCCTTATTCACGGCTCTGCTTGCCTGCTTCCCGGCTCGCCTGAACCCCAGCGTGACAGTGGCCAGTGAGTTTTTGATTTGCACAATATATAGGTTAACATATTTGGTATTTGCTGATGTTTATTAAAAATCAAACATTGATATTTTTTTTTGCTGATTGATTTATTTTAACTTTAGGCAGTATGCAGAATTAGTGGCACAGAAGCTGCAAACGTAATGGCTAAAATAATGCAGATGATGGTCAGCCATTTTTTTTTTGTCACAGAGGGTGAGGGATTTGTCAGCTCAATCACGTCTAAAACTACCAGCCTTTGTGTGTTTAATTCATTATTTAAATCTGGCTGCAGATCTGTTTTTCATATTAGACCAAAAGCCCAGTGGCGCAGTGGTTAGCACTGTGGCCTCAGCAAGAAGGTCCTGGGTTCAGTCCTGGGTCCTTTCTGTGTGGAGTTCACGTGCTTTTCCCCGTGTTCGTGTGGGTTTTCACCGAGGGCTCCAGATTCCTCGCATAGTCCAAAAACATGCAGGATAGGATGATTTGGTGAGTCTAAATTGGCCGTGTGTGTGTGTGTGTGTGTGTGTGTGCGCGCGCGCCCGCCCGCCCTGTGGTGTGTTGGCAACTTCCCAGGGTTGGTTCCCGCCTGCACCCATTGTTCCCAGGATAGGCTCCAGTCTGCTCCGCGACCCCAGTTGGGGATTAAGCAGTTTCAGAAGATGGATGGATGGATATTAGACAAAAATATTTTGATTATTGGTGTTGGTCAAAATTCCCACATTGGTTCACCATTGAGTTATGTTGCGTGTCATGGGAGCCACTTAAGAGAAGAGTGAAATCCTAAGAAAAACTATTTAAAATATTATAAGTCAGTGTTTGGTGTTTCTGGCATGTTGTGGATGAGTAATCCAGCACTTTGCTCACAGGAGGAGTTTGTGAAGTGGAGGGGCTCACTGTTCTTCCGATTCGTGGTTGTGCTCGTGGACCCCGAGCCTAAGATTGCCAGGTACTGGACCTGCTTCCATCTCTTGTGGGCTTTAATTTGCTGTCTCCCTACTTTCCCTCTCTTGCTTATGTCTGTTTCTCCAGGATGGGAAAACCCTGTTTTTCAGCAAAGCTTTTAATTGACTTCAGGGCTGTCAGTAGGAGATGCTCCGAACATAATTTAATGGCTTCTTTGCAGAAAAGGGTTTTCTGAATGCACATACTGTATACAAAGAAATTCCATTTCTGCTCCTTCATCTCCTTGAATTATTAGTTGTTCAGATTCTTGACAATTTTCATCTCCAGCTCTGTATCTATGTGACATTTCTAGAGCATTTTATGACGGGTCTTTGTCTGTCTGTCCTCGCCCCTCCCCAGTCTCTGCGAATTCTGCTTAGTTCACCTGCTCCTTAAAAGGAACCCGACCATGTTCTCTCAGCACTTCATCGAGTGCATTTTCCACTTCAACTCCTACGAGAAGCACGAGAAGTACAACAAGTTTCCGCAAACGGCCAGGTAAGGTTTGCGTCCCAAAAATTTCCATCTCGCATACACGGCAGATTGGTCGTTCTGCCTGTATAAGTTCTGTCGGCACTGTGGCCTTTCAGAGAGAGAGACCAGTTCTCTTTGCAAGGGGCAAAAAACAAGGAGAAGAGGATGAAGATCTACAGATTCTTACTGGAGCATTTCACGGATGAGCAACGCTTCAATATCACCACCAAAATCAGCCAGACTATTCTTGGTGAGAGTCGGGTCATATTCATTATTATTGCTTAACATATGGAGCACTTTGTAAAGTTTCCTCGCTTGAGTACTCTAAGCTAAACATCCTATTCCAGAATACAGTAACGGCTTTCCTGGGAGCTCTTCTACTGTGTAGACGACCCAAGGCGTGTGTCACTATTATTCTTGGCTGTGTATGTACCCATTTTCCCCCCAACTCCCTAGCAAACTTTGTGGACGGGATACTGCCTCTGGACGCAGAGGGGGCTGAGATACTCTCGGACGCCTTTGACGTGTTGAGCCTGAAGGAGATTAAGCTTTCGGCCATGCGCAGCCCCGTGGAGAGGGACGAGCAGCAGGACGATGAGCAGCTGGCCATGGCCAACGCCGTCATGCAGGTGGCCCAGAAGAAGCTCATCTCGCAGGTAATGACAACAAGGCCAGATGGAGACCCTGCTAGAGAGTCCTCACACTTATTACCAAAAATGGGGTTGGGGGGGGGGGGGTGGAGATGGATGTTGATCCCAATCTTTTCCTCTCTGGTTTGGTACATTGCTTGGAGGGCATTGGCATCACATTTGCTGTGAGTTGCTGCTAAAATCCTCCAGAGGGCGCTGTTGATAGTAAAACTGCTGTGGCCTCCATGCTTCAGGTCCAGAAGAAGAATTTCATCGAGAATGTGATTCCTATTATCATTGCGCTGAAAACCATGCTTGAGAAGAAACGCTTCCCAGTGCTGAAGGACCTCATGGGCTATCTGCAGGTAAGCAGAGATGTTTTCTGTCAGCAAGAAGTAACATGGATGAGCAACTGACCTGTGACTAAAACATGGCAACGAATCTTCCGACTTTCCTCAGATGAACTGTTTGTGCACTTGTCTTATGCAGCAAGTGGGCTTTTGTGTCCCCCCGCTCTCCATAGGTGATGATGCAGGACTACCGCAGCGAGGTGAAGGACTTCTTCGTGGCAGATGAACAGCTGGCCGCCGAGCTGGAGTATGACATGAAGAGGTTTGAAAAGGAGCAGGAGATGGAGCAGCAGATGTCGAGCTGCGGACTGACTGACTCCCGCCCTGCCAGCACACTGGCCTCCAACGTCATGGCAGGAGCTGCTCTGGTAATAGCCCGCATTTACACACAAGCGAAATCACCCCTCATCCTTCATCTGTTCAGTTTTTTTCGTATCTGCTCATCCATTGCAAGATTACAGTGAGCCTGGTGATTATCCCTGGAAGCACGAGGAGTGGGGAATACCTGGGAGGCACCGGGATCCACATTGGTGGCCTGTGGCTCAGTGGGTTATGTCAGAATAGCTACATCTTCATTGGGCTCTAGAACAAGGCCTGCGATGCTCTAAGGCCGAGCCCTTTAAATCTGGACCTCGATTCCAAATCCAGGCCTCGTTTTCAGTTCTCCCAGGTAGTTAGTTTAATAATTACTGGTTCTGATTGGTCAGAGGCTTCACACCTGGCTCACAGGGAAAGGAAGGCTGGAAAATCAGCAGTGTTCAGACCTCGAGGACCGTGATTTGAATATCCCTGCTCTAGGGGATTAAATGGCTGATTGGTGGGGAAAGATTGTGCTCGGGAACACAGCCCAACCCCATACCATAATCCTTCCGCCACCAGAATTTTACAGTTGGCAATAATGCAGTCAGGCAGGTAACATTCTTCTGGCATCCGCCAAACTCAGACCCGTCCATCAGACTGCCAGACACAGAAGTGAGATTCGTCACTCCACTGAACACGTTTCCACTGCTCCAGTGTCCAGTGGTGACGTGCTCTACACCACTCCATCTGACTCTTGGCATTGTGCTGGTGATGTGAGGCTTGCATGCGGCTGCTCGGCCATGGAAGCCCATTCCATGAAGCTCGCGGCACAGTTTTTGTGTTGGAATTAATGTCAGAGGAAGTCTGGAACTCTGCAGTGATTGAGTCAACAGGGCGTTGGCGACTTTTACACGCAATGCGTCTCAGCACTTGGCGACCCCGCTCTTAGTTTACGTGGTCTGACACTTCGTGGCGGAGTTTGTCGTTCCTAAATGTTTCCACTTGACCGTGGAATACCTAGCAGGGAAGGAATTTCACAAACTGACTTATTGCAAAGGTTGAATCCTATAACCGCACCTCTGAGCTTTGCTCTTACGTCTGTCTGTCTGTCTGTCTGTCTGTCTGTCTGTCTTAAGGAGACTAAGATGGGATATTTGAAAACTAAAGAATTCTAATGTACCTCTACTCGCGTTTGTGCAAATGGCAAGTGAAGGGTCCCTTCATTTCACATCAGTGGCCATTTATAGATGCTACCTCACCTACAAGAAAGCAAAGGAGCATGTTAACTCCACACGTGAAGTTCGGTGGGGACGGTAGTCTTTTATTTCTATAATGTGTTTTACTGGAGTGGGTAATTCGCTTTTCTGTGGATTTACGTGAAGCAAAGACCAGTCTGTTAGTTTTGATCAGATCTAGTGACTTGATACAAAGAAATGCAGCTTCATGTCTGTCTACAGGCTCCTGTTCCCGCATCCCCCAGTCCTTCTGTGGGTAGGGCAGTGTTGATGGTCCAGGCCACACCCCAGGTGCCAGGCTCTGCGCCCCCCTGCTTCCTTTCCTCGAAAAATGTGGGCTCATCCAGGTGAGCAGACTAAACAGGCTACAGTAATGTCAAAGAATGCAGTTCTCCAGATGGTCTCGTTTGCCACCACCTTGCATCATGCGAATGGTTACCAGCCCCAGGGTATCGCTCTGCTTTCAAACAGCAGGCGTCAGACTCTCAGCACCAGCGAGGTACTCAGCAAGGCCCGGACAGCAGCGAGAACGAGTAGGCTGCTTCGCGGTCGTGCGGGGTCGGCCAGCGACCAAAACACTCCCGTCAATGGTTCAGGTACTGCGGTGTCAGATGAGCTACACCTAGAACGTCGTCTGGGCAGACTCATTGTGACACTGTTTGTGCTCCATCCTCAGCAATGATCTCCAGGCATCTTCAGGGTTCCACCACCGGAGATTCTTCTGTTGCCAACCGGGCCATCAGTACTCCGCAAAGTAAATATCAAAGCCCATCCTATGACTGTTCATGCCTTGCATCAGAAAATTATGATTGTGAATTGGATTGAATATTATGAGATGTGGATAGAAGGAACACCTCAAAAGGTTCTTAATTTTAGAGGTTCCTCCATTTTGGCATAGAAGCGTGAGGCTAAATGAGATCATGACGTGAGTGATGGCATCTGAGGAGTTTGGTGTTGCTTAACACATAGGTTCCTGTGGTGCTGTTCTAGATCTGCAACTCAGTTTGATGGCCCCAAAGTGACACGCTATGTTCTAGATTCACACTACTGACCTATGCACCCCCCCACCCCCCCCCAGGGACCATGAGTGAGGTGACCTTTGGGGATGGTCTCAGTGTCATCTTCAGTGCCCATGGGACAGGTATGCCCGATGCTGTCTGTGTTGCCATCCGGTTTGCCTGGGTGTGTTTTGGCTCCTCACTCGCATCCCTGCTTTAACAGAGCCTAGGAGTCCGGGAAGCCAGGACAACGTGCTTTTCCTGATGTCTCCAGATAAGCCGTGAGTAAACGCTTAACGTCTGTGAGGGAGACGTGAACGACTCAAACTTTCAGTGTCGATGTGTGACTGCAGATCTTCAAATGGATAGAAGTATCCTTGTCACCCAAAGGATTTCTCTCTGACCCCCCTACCCCCCCACTGCTGTTTTTGCTTCAGACGTGCCCCTCCCAGACAGTGGAATGTGGAGTCTCCCCTCTGCCGGAAGACTAGAGGACGTCGGCTGTAGGCTGACCCCTCTTGTGGGGGGAGACCCCTCTTGTGGGGGGAGACCCCTCTCGTGGGGGGAGTCCCCTCTGATAAGATGTCCCGTTTGTACACCCGCTTCTTCTTTTTTTCTTTCTCTATGGAGTGTATAAATAAAGACACGACAGCGCACTAGGAGTTAACTTTATTAATCGAAATATACAGTTGGAGAACTCCCACAAGATGTGTACCAGGCCCCAACAGAGGACATTTCCAGAGACAAACATGAAAACCAGTAGCAGGGAATCGGCGCCCTTTCAGAAAAATCTGCGATTTTAATGTCCAAACCAGTGGAGCTGAGTATCGCCGCTGAAATCAACAGGGGGTGTGTAACATCAACACTGTTAAAGGGTTTGTGGACCTAGCTGACCATTGTTGCTTAGCCCCCTTTAAGGAATTATTTTCCAATCTTTACTGGTTTCTTTTTTGTACATTAGAAACTCTTCATCTTTAATAAGTTAAATGTCAGGAGTTCCCTTTTACTGCAGTCATTGCTTAATCCCAAACATTTGCTCCCTCATTGTCACATTGATTGTGTTTGTGCCAACATGACACAATTTTTAAAGTTTCACTTCACAATGTATATACCGATTGTGTATGTTGAGTGACTAAGTGAATATGCATGTCTGCTTGTGCATTGGCAAACTAGTGCTACATATTAATAACAATTCACTTTGTTCAGGCACTATTACATAATAAAATCTACTTTTTGAAAGTAAAAGATTAACTTTTTAATTCTGCAAAAACTAAAATGTTACAGTGGCATTAAGAGAGGATTGTTGAGAGTGGAGAACTAAAAAGCAGAAAGACAAATCCTTATTAAAACTAAATGTTTTAATAGCTGTCCGTGGATAGACCAGGACTGTTGCTTAGTAAAGGATTTGGCTTGTACCACAATTTGATTCTGTGATCCAATGAATCTCTGATTATTCTTTTTAATTTTTGGTTGTGGCATGGGGATGCAAAAATCCCCATAGCGTCTGATGCAATAAAAGTTATTTAATTGTAAAAATATAAGTGGAGGGTTAGGGTGGATACCTATACGATTAACATGCTACAGGAGTGTAAAGACTCATGGGTCCTAGCAGAGTAGTAATCAGCACCGCCAAATACAAGCAGATCTCTGTTTTTGCCTGTAGGTCTCCTGAGCTGGATTGTGTTCGAACCCAGTGCAGCTGGAATAAAAAGGCACTTGAGAGCAGCAGTGTAGCTAATCGACGGTTAACGTTCTCAGTGCCGTCACGGAAACGCAGAGTGGCGCTGGCCCGCACAACTCGGTATACTGTAAAAAAATTAACAGTGGCATGAAGACTTGCCTCGCTACCCTTCCTGAAGGTGTCAAACTATGCTAAGGGCTTAGGGTGTACTCCAACAACTGAGTTGAAAATATTCTCCAAGCAGTGTGACGGTTTGATCTCGAGAATGGAATAGTTCATTAACAGCTAAAATTTCACGAAGCAGTCCCTGCTCGTGCCAATATGCACCAGCTAAGGCAGATCCTCCCTCTACCACCAGTCGTCCACTGGCTTCCTTAGAACCACGTAAAGAGCATCATATAGCCTCACCTAGGGATGTGACTCTTCGCTTTCCTCTGTTGCCACGGTATATCTTTGGGGGGGGGGGGGGGACTGCTGATTTGCACAGCTAATTTATTTACAACTAATACGACACTTATCAGCCGACAAACAAACCCTGTGTTATATTTCACATAATACTGAAAGTACCTCCAACTAAAAAAAAAAAAAAAACACCTATGTGGATAAATCTGATATTTACAAGATGAACAGCAAACACAGAAGGTCACTTAAATCAAGGATACTCTGCACTGACACCTTAGTGCTCGACAACGTTCTAATGCAGTGCCTCAGTATTGTTTTTGGACTATCTACAAGACATGAAATTTCTTAAAAAATATCAACATATTTAAATCCCAGCAGAAAACAAACTGTAAGACCATCAATCGAAAACAAAAAAAATAAGAACCTGATATGACAATTTACTAATAAAAAGTTGGCTATTTCATCACGTATAAATGAAACTGAATACTGAATCGTCACTGAAATGTTGACATCTTCTCACAACCAAATAATAAAAACATTGGTTTTTAAGTGTTAGTATTTTACAAACATTTAAAAAAGTAAACCTTTTATCTATAGACATTTCAAAATATATTCCATCAAAAATAGTTTGACAAATTTTGCTGGTACAAAAAAATGGTTATGTTATACACATAACAACAGGGTTGAAGTAGCAGTGTTTACCGTATAAATTGGTATTTTAGTCTGGATCTCCTCTAATGTAGGAGGCTTGTTGGCTGTTTTTTCTAATTTTTCGCTCTCGAATTTGCCATCTACATTTAAAAATAATAATAAAAACATACCACTGCCATAAAATAGAAGTGTGGCTATACGACGTTTGTTTTGGTGACAGAGGGGTTTTTACAGGACAAAGAGTACATGGAGATTTATACAGAAGTCGAAGGTCGTAATTCCACATCTCGGCTGTTTCTTTTCCAATTATTTATGATACATTTTTTATTTCATCAGTTTTGTCAGGCAAGCTAAGCGTCAGTGGAAGGCGTGTACATTAGCCACTTGGACGCTGCCACGGGACCCCAGAGGTTCACGAGGGTGTGTTGCACCTTATGCTTAATCTCACGTCGGCCACTTCCTCCCCCATCTCAGATGACAAACGAAGATTTGTGCCGGAAATCACCCTGGGGAAAAATAATCAGGAAGAGATCAGATCAGCGCTTTACAATTTTTCCAACCGCCACGACCACAGATTCCACTACCCACCCATCTAGCATTTTTTTAAAATTTTGGTGAGAAACAGCATGAATGTTAAGTCACTTGTGGATGGAGTTTGATGAATTGACCTTTTCTCTAAAGTTGATGTGGCTTGATAAATTGACCTTTAGTTAAAAGCCAGTGTGAAAGCCTGGTGTTGCATTCTATCCACAGTCTACCCCAGGAGGAATGGTCAATCCCCAAATCCTGTTCACTCACCTCATCTTCTGTCCTAACGTAGTCCACTCCATCTCCTTTGGATGGGGCCTTGTAGCTGTGAGACAGGACAAATAAAAACACATAAATGTCACAGCACCCCAATACATGCATCATACCTGAAATATACGGCTTTGAAGGGCAAGACTGTTTCATTTGGGTAACCAGAAATCATACAAAGGCAATAAAGTGAGATTCAGTACATCTGCAAGTCTGAGGTCATTTTGGAAAGACCCCTGGGTTTCAATCTTGTGCCAATTTTCACCCATCTCAAATAAACTCATTACTATAATTGTAGGCCTAATTTTGCATTTCCTCCAAAAGTCATTTGAACTCAGGCACTTAAAGTGGTGCTCCTTAAAATGAAAATATTTGTTTCTTAAAGCGTTAAGGAATGAAAAATTTTAAAAAAGGTGTTGAAATTTATTTTGGCACCAAATAACTTTATAGGTGTAAGAATTGTTTAATTTTACATGCAATCCCTATTTTTCACGTCGTCGTAATTTCCTCACTCACTTGTTTCCTGTTTGTGTCTGGATTCCGAAGTAGCCCTTTTTGCAAGCGCAGCAAATGCCAACTGTTATACATAAGAGCACAATGACCACCACCAGCACTCCCAGTACGATGGCCGTGACATTGATATCATCTGGAAGAGAGCAAGAAAAAAAAAAAAACATCAACAAGCAGTCCGGAAGACGCCCTCTTATAACAGAAACAGTCAGACACCTAGGTGGTCTTAAATTACTGCATGTCCAAAGTCCACGAAGATCAGACATTTCCTGATATAACATCAAAGTTATTGTTAGGAAGTTCTTTGACCAGAATTGCGGCTCATTCATGTGTTCATGATTTGTGTCAACAGTTAGCCCTGGGGCTTGGCTGATAGTTTTGGAGGATCCTGCCATGACAGACGACCCACTTACAGACTTCCATCTTCTGAGGGCCACACTGTGAGTTCCCTGCCTCGTTCTTTGCTCTGCAGTAGTACTCTCCCGCGTCCTCCTTCTTGACGACACTGAACCTCTGCGGACCAAACAAATTAGGAAGACCCGTTAGCAGAGCTCTGCCCCACGGCTCCATGGAGTATGCGGTGGAGTACCGGATACGCATGATGGGCTACTTTCCGGTCCAGTTTGGGAACCGCTAGAACGCTCCTCCCACGCTGGAGGGGTTGCAGGTTCTGGAGCTCTAGATACAGAAATAAGGCACCCAGGAAGAGTTTGAAATTCTCCTTGGGTAGCCTACTGTACCCTCTTTGGTACACACTGGAGGTATCATAACGGCAACCTTCAGAAGGGGGTGCAGCTGGTTGGCCGCCCATATGGAAGTGCACGCGACAGATCAGTGAGGCCTGGAATGCGAACACGATAACAGCAGATTGCCTACGTGGTTTAGACCTCCTGTACATCAACTGTCTCCCTAAAATATCTCAAATGCCCTCCTGTTACCCTTGCTCCACCCAAAGGCCCGCCTTCGCCCCCTCCACATCCCAACAAACCCCACCCACTGACCAGCGTTCCTGTGCTGCTATCCAGGCTGTAGCTGGAGTTGTAGAATTTGGGACTGGTCTTGGGGTCCAGGGGAAGTTCGTCATTGTTCCGGAACCACTGGTACTGCGGTTTGGGGTATCCTTCGCTCTCCTCGCACCGGAGCTCGGCCGTCTTCCCCACGGGCACAGATGTGGGCACGCTGCACCTGGGAGTCACCGGCTTCACTGCGGAAGATGCCGCAGAAGGTCAGAAATCGAGCCGGCCAACGGCTGGTGAACCCACGGTCCATGAAGGGCAAATAAAGATCGATGAATCTGCGCGGAAGGGCATCCAAGCACAGATCTCAACTTTGCCAACCCAGCATACTACACCGTCCATGTTTAGCCCCGGTTAAACTCGGATGCGGTTTCAGAGATTTTCCCTATATAGCCCAGAACACGCCTTGGGTGGCGGCCTGTCAGAACGCAGCGCGGGCTCAGGCCAAGAAATGGCGGCCCACGCAATACGGTGTCAGCTTACAGCGTCACAGGTGGGGGACATTAATACAAATGGATTTCGATGGAAATAACTGAGAAACGCCCCTCGCAAAATGGCTGGAACTCCCACGTGTTTACAGGTAAAGGATGGGCTGTGGTCTCGCAGGATTACAGTATACGCTCCGCATGGAAGTTTGCGGGGAGCGTTACTGGCAACAACAAAACTGCAAGAATCTCTTCTGAGAATATATCTGTAATTGGTTGCCCATCTAAATTATTCTGAGCAGCTGAGCTGCAGTTTCAACCCCTGGCACTATGTTGAGCATCCAAAGAAAGCCATTTTAATGCCCAATTGGGGTCCACAGACGTCATTATATCGAAGGCTACAAAACAAATAAACATAAAAAATTGAAACACAGGACACACATACCTCTTACAGTAAGGTTGATCAAAATCTCATCAAAAATCTTGTCATCCTTATGGGCGGTGACCTCACACCGGTACTGCGCGGTGTCTGTTCTGGTTGCATTGGTTATAAATAAGGATGCGGGTTCCATAAGTTTCGCTCTGCCTGTTAAATCCCCTGCAGGAAGCAAAAGCAGGTTTAAATAGGTCTTATTATGTTTTTAGCGCGGTGTGGCATGGTGGTGCAGTGGTTAGTGCTGTTGCCTCACATCTCTGGGACCTGGGTTCGAGTCTCCACACTTGGGTTGCATGTGTGTGGAGTTTGCATGTTCTCCCCGTGTCGTCGTGGGGTTTCCTCCAGGTACTCTGGTTTCCCCCCACAATCCAAAGACATGCTGAGGCTGATTGGAGTTCCTAAATTGCCCTTAGGTGTGCATGTGCAAGTAAATGGTGTGTGAGTGTGCCCTGCGATGGGCTGGCCCCCTGTCCAGGGTTGTTCCCTGCCTCGTGCCCATTGCTTCCGGGATAGGGACCCCCCCGCAACCCAGTAGGATAATCGGGTTGGAAGATGGATGGATGGATGTTTTTAGCACTTGCCTTTAAAATCAAACCACTGACAGCTTCCACAAAAAAAAAAACATTTTTTTTCATATTATAAACTTTTCGTATAATTTGATATTTTTCAGATATTTTACGCATCTCATTAGGGCAATTTAACTAAGGACTTCAAAGGATGGGAAGCTCAATTGAAGAGAAATGAGCTCCCTCCAAAAGAGACAGCTAAAAAGGTGTGGTAGGACAATAACGATGCTGAGAGCTGTGCTTAACTTACCTGATACTTCGTCCGCAAAATAAACATAACTGGGTTCACCATTTTTTATCTTCTTCCATTCAATGCGTGGTTTTTCTGTAATGATGGATTCTATCTTACACGATAGTTCGATGGCTGAAAGAGGAAAAGTACAGACTGAGTTTTGGCAGCGGCATGTGGGGAGAGACACTCGCTTGTATAAAATCGACTCCATCTCAACAACAAACTTCTATAGTTTCACTGCAGTCCTTCTACCCATCTAGCAGCAAAAAAAAAACAAAACAGAAATGGTTTTCCCTTACAGCCGAATTCCTCGGTCCACGGTGTAGTATTTTCACTTCGGAGGTTCACTGCCATGATAGTGACGTAGCCTAAAAAGAAAAGCAAACAACATATAATGTACAACTGTAGTACAGTGGCTCAAACATATATATGCATATGATCAGTATCCAGTAATTAAATGATATCCAACGAAAACTATTCTATCCAGATGGTTCTCATGAAGATGGTTCATCAAGAGAAGTATGTGAAATATGCAGATTACCACAGGAATGAGCATCAAAACTCCACATTAATACCACAACCTCCCCCCCCCCCCATATCGCTGTGACCTCTGTCTAAACACGCCCTTTCTGTCTTGCTGACACGATCTACTTGTGTCCATTTTTAGCCCACTTCTGAAAACAAAACGTATGGAGTGCGTCTGGCGGCGTTTGTCTGCCCCCGACGCTGCAGTCTTGTCGGCTGGGGCGGGCTGAAGACCACCTATATCAAGGCTGCACATTCCTGCTCCTGGATCTACCAACCTGGAGAGCCTCAATATAGCTGGCATATAATGGCATCTGACACCGAGATGCTATTGAAGGACCTGATCATCTATCAGGTGTGTTAAATCAGGGCTGCACCTAAGCTCCTCAGGGTGGTAAATCTCCTGGAGCAGAGATGAGCAGCCGTGGTCACCAGCGCTCCTCGTGGTCTGCGGCTAGCCCTCATAGCCCACAGCCAGAGCAGTAACAACATTAATAACCAGCAAATGGCCCCAGATGCAGAATTCTTCCAGAACATTCCAAGTCTGTCTTTTGGGTTCTGCTGCCAGCACGTCTGCATCAACATTCTTGAAGTGACATATATGGTTTGTACAGGACTATGCCACCAACTGCTTTTGGATCTGTTCAGCTCAACGCCAGCGCCACAAGACACCGACGACGCCAAATGTTGTCCGAAAGAGACGCCACTTCACTGAATGAGCAACATTGCCGAGGCAGAAGAGGTCCTCATCAAGATGCATTTCAGCAACTGTAGCCGTTTAGTTCATATTTGGATTTGCTTTATATAAAAAGGCTAGAGTGGTTCTACTGTTCTTAACCATTTAAATTCTAGATGTTAACTCACCAGAAATGGTCAAATTCTTCCATCTTAGACAGTAACATACTACAACAGTCATACTACCCATTAATCTCTTAATGTAAACTATCAGAATGCCAAAACCATTCCTGCCTAATCACCTTATAGACTGCTCTGTTCAGGGAAAGATCAGGCAAGAGTCCTATACTGTCAGGTGTCCACTGTTATCTACAAATGGGAATCCGAGATTCTTAAAGCTTTGCTTTAAAAATCACTTTAAAGCC
>NW_027326082.1:2500-74629 GCF_048594095.1 Paramormyrops kingsleyae
CCTACCTCTTACCCTAACTTAGCCCGTGCCATTCAGGTCCATTACCATCCACCTTCTTCACGTCACCTCCAGTCCTACGCCTATTCAGGCCTCCACATAATTTTTTCGCCGGCTCCCTGATGACGGCATGGCAGCCAGAAACGCGTTGGAGCCTGACCCTCAAGGTCAGTGACTACCACTCACTAAAAATTAGGCCCAAACTCCCTCCCATCCCTAAACCTAAGGTCAGTGTACCGGATCCCTAACCCTTTAGTTCCCTAACCCTAAGGCCAGTGGCCGGGTCCCTAAAACCTAAGTCCCCCCTCCCAAGGCTATCTAGCCGGATTCCTAACCCTAATTCCCCATACAATATTTATTTTGACCCTTACCCTCTTATATATAAAAATCCCCCCACTGTGTTCCCTCAATTTCACCCTGACTTCCGTGGAGGAAGGAAGCGGGACACAGTGGTGGTGAGAAAAAGTTTATTTATTTCTTATTCGGCCAGGATGGAGGCGGATTGACCTGGTGGGGGTCTCGGGCACTGGGGAGTGCCTCCGGGGGACACCGGGAGTTGCGTCGGCGCTTGGCATGGGAGGGCGCCAGAATCAAAAGCAGGATGAAGCCTTAGTAAGGAACTAACCCTAGATGGGAATAAGAAACCACAGTGTGGATATTATAATGTGCCGGACCCAAAGCCCCAGAGAGGGACCCAAAGCCCCAGTTGGGGATGTACCCTGCAGTAGGGAAAACGGTTTGCTCACCTGCCCGCGTCGTTGCTGCTCCAATTGCTCCTCCGGATCACTTACCTTACGTCTTGGACTCCGCTGGATTCTCCGTCTCCGTCGCCCCTGCAAAAAAGAAAGAAGACATTAATATTTAAAGCCCCAGTTGGGGATTGGATGGGGTACGTGCAAGCGGGTGGATGCATGGACCTGAATTGGCCAGTGCCTTTCTGTGACCCTGGGACGCTGGGGTCACAGGCCTTGGGGTTCCTAACCCCTACCTCTTACCCTAACCCTAACCCTAACCCTAACCGTAACCCTAACCATAACCCTAACCCTAACCCTAACCCTAACCCTAAAAACTTTAAATTTAAATATGGCCCAACTAGGCCTTAACTCCCATCCTAACCCTAAACCTAAGGCCAGGAGGCCGGATCCCTAACCCCAACATTCCTAACCCTACGGCCAGCAGGCCTGTTCCCTAACCCTTATCCTTTGGACCTTAAGGCTAGTGGCCGGGTCCCTAACCCTAATCCCCCCCTCCTAAGGCTATTTAGCCGGATCCCTAACCCTAATTTCCAGACCATAAGGCTGTTTAGCCGGGTCTACGTATTTATTTTACTTTGGCCCCGCCCCCTCTATATATATTGAAATCCCCCACTGTGTTCCTCAATATTCATCTGGCTTCCGTGGAGGAAGGTCACAGGACACAGTGCTGAGGTGATAGTGTTTATTTGTCATTCAATTCGATAGGATGGCAGTGGATTGACCTTGGGGGGTCATCGGCACTGGGATGTGCCTCCGGGGGACACCGGGAGCTGCGCCGGCACCGGACACAGGGCGGCGCTATATTCCTAGATGGGACGACAAGCCTAGTGAGGCAGATGTAAACCTTAGTAAGGACATAACCTGAGATAGGGAAATAGGATACTTACCTCCTCAGCCGGCGTAGGTCTGGTCAGCCACGTTTGAGCTATAGCATAGGAGAAGAATATATAATGTTTAGTCAATAACCCTCAGTGAGGATGTATATAAGGAATAGTACTTACCTGTCTGTGTCGTCGCTCCTCCTTCTGCTCCTCCGGATCACTTACCTGTGTCTTCGACTCTCCTTGGATCCTTCTCTTCCGTCGCCCCTGAAAAACAAAAGAAATTCTTTAACTTAAGCCCCAGTTGGGGATTGGCATGCAAGCGGGTGGAATCCTGGATGGACCCGGATTGGCCAGTGCATTGCCTGTGGCCCTGGGACGCTGGGGTCACAGGCCCCCGGGGTTTCTAACCCCATCTATATCCCTAACCCTAACCCTAACCCTAACCCCTAACCCTAACCCTAACCCCTAACCCTAACCCTAACCCTAACCCTAACCCCAGAGGGGGACCCAAAGCCCCAGTTGGGGATGTACCCTGCATTAGGGAAAACGGTTTGCTCACCTGCCCGCGTCGTTGCTGCTCCAATTGCTCCTCCGGATCACTTACCTTACGTCTTGGACTCCGCTGGATTCTCCGTCTCCGTCGCCCCTGCAAAAAAGAAAACATTAATATTTAAAGCCCCAGTTGGGGATTGGATGGGGTACGTGCAAGCGGGTGGATGCATGGACCTGAATTGGCCAGTGCCTTTCTGTGACCCTGGGACGCTGGGGTCACAGGCCTTGGGGTTCCTAACCCCTACCTCTTACCCTAACCCTAACCCTAACCCCTAACCCCTAACCCTAACCCTGACCCTGACCCTAACCCTAACCCTAACCCCTAACCCTAACCCTAACCCTAACCCTAACCCCAAACCATAACCCTAAAACCCAAACCATAGCCCTAACCCCAAACCACGGCCCTAACCCCAAACCCTAATCCTAAAACCCCTACCCTAACCCCTGACCCTAATCCTAAAACCCTAACCCCAATTCCAAGCCCTGACCCTAAACCACAGCCCTAGCCCTAAACCACAACCCTAACCCTGAACCATAACCCTTACCCACAACCACAAAACCCCAAATCCATAAACCTAACCCGCCAGCGCCGCCCTGGTGGACATATGGGTCCCACCCAAAGGCTGCCCTCCCCATCTGTACACAATTCAGCCACAGCTGGAAACAATAAAAACAGATTATAAAACATTGTCATAATACTTACCCAAGTACTTACCTCTCCGGACAGATCCTGTTACCTGAAACAGAAAAAAGAATTCTTTTAAAGTTATTGGTGGTGTACAATGATGAAAACCTTTTTCATGTAGCCAAAAGAATATTAGTTTTATAATTTATCTTTATATAAATAATGACGGATAAGTTTTAATGTTTAGAAATAATTTTAATTTAAACTTGGCCTTTCTAAGGCTTTTGATTGGCTACTTTTGAACGATGCGGCTAAGCCCCGCCCCCTTCGCCTAAAAGCTGGGACTTTAACTGACAGTTACTCAGAATGCTTGTAGCTCTTGCAGAGACAGCATTAGGTCCTTCGGACATAGCATAGCTTTTGATTTGAGACTTTGACAGTCAGATACCACTACTTCAGTGTGTATTTTTTGTTTGCATTATAGAAAGCTCAGTGAGCGAATTTAAAAGTTTAGTGATTTTCCTATTAGAACAAGCCTGCCTGAGGAAGGCTCCGGGAGAGCCGAAACGTCGCGACGGCTTGTTCATTACCACAGTTACACGAGTTTTTTGGCCATTTATTAGTTCTTATTCCTTTATATTGTATATCTTTACTTGCAAATGCAAACAGTTGCTTAAAACCTTTATTAATACTTACCTTTTACTTAATTCTCCTACTTACCTGCGCCATCCTAATTGGGATAAAAGTACTTACCTGTTCAGTTATATCTTTATCCATATGATTATGGCATCTTCACAATGGGATGACTGGACGGTGGTTTCAGGCAGACGCAGAAATGCCAAGGGGGGCAGGAATTACTCTGCGCCCCGTCCAGATCAGCATCTAGAACGATATGCACCGACACAAAGGCGATTTACTTATGCGGATGCGGTCAGATCTGGCACAAACAGACGGCCCATCTGTACTTACCGCAATAACTATCACCCAGCACCTGCCAAACCATCTTACGGCAAGAATGCGCCCCGCACAGGCCCGAGGATCAAGGTTTGCCTCGACTCTGAAGGTCCTAGCCCCCTAAAGAAGGAGGAGATATATGGTAGGCAGGACTCCAAAGCTCAGTACCAGAGCGACCCGGATTTTACGGACAAAACTCGGACTGTCTTTAGACTTATTAAATTAGTGCACCATAGGAATAATGTCCAGGACAGCCAACCTCCTACCATCACCAGACTACAACATTTTTTGACAGGGATTATTAAACCGGCAATAACAAATCCCACAACACAAGCCCTGATTGAGGGGAATGCAGCTAATTGGGCCTACACCACTATGTTGATCCTTAAGCAGCATTATGAGGATGCACTGTCCCTAGAGAAATTAAAATTAGAAGATATTACCATGCAGCTTATGAACGACCAATATGCGGTGGCTGTGAAATGGGCGAGAAAGGCTTTTGGCAAAAGACTGAAGGAGGAAACACTAGAAGAGGTTTATGACTTTTTGAGGGATTGGCATGAGATTGGGCCCTGTTCTCCTGCTTCGGTGTTTTCCCAGACACGGGTTCCTTCACAGCTATCCCCTGGGGAATGCAGGGATGATCTAACGGCAGTCAGTCCTAGGAATCTGGGAGATCAGCCTCAATCCCCTGATGATTCAGAGCCCCCCATGCCCCCTGATAATGATTTAGAGCATACCTACCAGGTCCAGGCCCAAGCCCCAGAGCATGCGGTGTCAGATGTGCAGCCGCACTCTCCATCTTTTAGCCGGCACCTGCAGAATCCTAAGGCTTCAAAGCCTCCTCCAGACCTGGAAAGCAGGGTGACACACAGCATTAGTACCCAGACCCCAGAACGCCCACTGGCACAGGGGCATTTCCAACCTGCAGCACTCAGTCCCCCGGTGGTCAAAATGACCAGAACGGTCCCCACTATGACGGCCCTGACATGCTTTAGGTCCCCTAGGAGTGAGGTGCCGGCGGATAGCCACTCTGCTATAGCGATTACAACATCCTCTTCCTCGACCCCTCGAAGGACCCTGAGCCCTGATAAGGTTGCTAGCCTCAGGAGGGCGTTACAGACCAGATTGGACACGGGTTCGATTGTGGCTATACCCTTTACCTCACAGTGTGAGATCCGGGACGGGCAGCCGAAAAGGAGTCTCCGGTTGCTAAACAAAAAAGCAGAGGACATGTCAGGCACCAACACAATCTTTAAAGCCAAGAAGGCTATTTCTTTTAAAACCCAAGGGGCATTTGATAAGGCCTAAGTCCTACTGGCAGTGTCGATGGTTGGGAACACCAATGGGTGGGCGCCCGCCCACCTGTGGCTGGCCCGTGCATTGCTTGGGGTTCCCCTTTCCCTACTCCATAACCCTAACCCCAAACCACATCCCTAACCCCAAACCATAACCCTAAAACCCAAACCATAGCCCTAACCCCAAACCACGGCCCTAACCCCAAACCCTAATCCTAAAACCCCTACCCTAACCCCTGACCCTAATCCTAAAACCCTAACCCCAATTCCAAGCCCTGACCCTAAACCACAGCCCTAGCCCTAAACCACAACCCTAACCCTGAACCATAACCCTTACCCACAACCACAAAACCCCAAATCCATAAACCTAACCCTAACCCTAACCCTAACCATAACCCTAACCGTAACCCTAACCATAACCTTAACCGTAACCCTAACCCTAACCGCTAACCCCTAACCCTAACCCTAACCCCTAACCCTAACCCTAACCCTAACCCTTCCGGTACTATGCTTAGCAATTCCGTCCAGGGGGCTAACCCTAACCCTAACCCTAACCCTAACCCTAACCCTAACCCTCCTGAGCCGGCGTGGGCCTGGTCAGCCACGTCCGAGCTAAAGTATAGGAGATGATTATATAGGATTTAGTATATAAGCCTCAGAGAGGCACTAATAGAAAAATAGCACTTACCTGTCAGTGTCGTCGCTCCTCCTTTGCTCCTCCGGGTCACTTACCTGGTGTCTCCGGCTCTCCTGGATCTTCTGCTCCGTCGCCCCTGTAAAACAAAAACAGTTATATTTAATTAACTTAAGCCCCAGTCGGGGATGTGCATGTAAGCGGGTGGAATCATGGATGGACCCGGATTGGCCAGTGCATTGCCTGTGGCCCTGGGATGCTGGGGTCACAGGCCCCCGGGGTTTTTTAACCCCATCTATATCCCTAACCATAACCATAACTCTAACCCTAACCGTAACCTCTAACCCCTAACCATAACCGTAACCATAACCCCTAACCCTAACCATAACCATAACCCCTAACCGTAACCATAACCCCGTCTTATAACCCTAACCATAACCCTAACCATAACCCTAACCTTAACCGTAACCCCTAACCCCTAACCCTAACCATAACCCTAACCATAACCCCTAACCCTAACCGTAACCCTAACCCTAACCCCTAACCCTAACCCTAACACGTCACAGTTCCGGAGGTGCTAAGTTAATAAGAAAACACGCATCACAGTTCTGGGATTGCTAAGTCATTCTGATGAAACAAGGAAATATCATTCACAGTTCCGAGAATGCTAAGTCATTGTAATGAAACCAGAAAACACTCGTAGTTTCTAGTGAACTTTGACCCGTCGTCCTACGTCACTCCTCCGTGGAGCCATAGGGCTTGGAGTTTTAGGGTTAGGGAAGGGGTTTGGGGTTAAGGTTTGGAGTTTTATGGTTAGGGAAGGGGTTTGGGGTTAGAGTTAAGTTTAGGGATCGGAGGTGGGTTGGGGGTTAGGGCAGGAGTATGGTTGGAGTTGGGATTTGGGGTTAGGGCCTGGAGAATTGGGGTTAGGGTTTGGGTAAGGGTTAGGTTTAGGGACCGGAGGTGGGTTGGGGGTTAGGGTAGGAGTTTGAGGTTAGGAAGGAGGTTTGAGTAAGGGTTTGGAGACCCCCATGCTACATGAAATGCACTGGCCATCTAATACCATGCACTCGACCAGGCCACAATAAAGTCAGGGGATGCATGATACCTGATCCCTGATCTTGCACTGGAACTGCCAAACTTAGCAAATTCAAGAGGTCACTGTAGGCAATTCGTAAGGGTCACAGTCATAAACCTGTGGCAGACTTGTTCCTGAGCTGACCTAGTGTATGCATGCCAAAGTTCAGACGTGTAGGTCATACGGTTGGGCCGTGACGCCCCCTAATGTTAGTTGAGGCCTAGTAAGATCGGGGAAAACACTTAGTACCTCCGGAATTGCTAGGTTAGTAATATGATACCAGAAACGTCACATAGCAATACCTGAACTGCTAAGTTAGTGAGATGATAACAGAAATGTCACATAACAATCCCTGAACTGCTAAGTTAGTGAGATGATACCAGAAAAGTCACATAGCAATACCTGAATTGCTAAGTTAGTAAGATGATACCAGAAATGTCACATAACAATACCTGAACTGCTAAGTTAGTAAGATGATACCAGAAATGTCACATAACAATACCTGAACTGCTAAGTTAGTGAGATGATACCAGAAATGTCACATAACAATACCTGAACTGCTAAGTTAGTGAGATGATACCAGAAAAGTCACGTCACAGTACCGGAATTGCTAGATTAGTAAGATGATACCAGAAAAGTCACATAACAATTCCTACAGTGCTAAGTTAGTAAGATGGTACCAGAAATGTGACATAACAATACCTGAACTGCTAAGTTAGTGAGATGATACCAGAAAAGTCACGTCACAGTACCGGAATCACTAGGTTAGTAAGATGATAACAGAAAAGTCACATAACAATCCCTAATATGCTAAGTTAGTAAGATGATACCAGAAAAGTCACATAACAATACCTGAACTGCTAAGTTAGTGAGATGATACCAGAAATGTGACATAACAATACCTGAACTGCTAAGTTAGTAAGATGATACCAGAAATGTCACATAACAATACCTGAACTGCTAAGTTAGTCAGATGATACCAGAAACCACACTACACAGTTCCGTTATTGCTAAGTTAGTAATATGATACAGTCAATCATCAACAAAGATCTTCCAGGCAGGCAGAGGCAGAACATGCACTCAAGGTCAAAAGCCTAGTGTTATCAAGTTAAGGAGGCACAATTTTAATAAACATGTATTGTGGTGATTGTACAGCAGACTGTCTAGTTTCAGGAACACTTTGGATCATCTCCCTAGGCCACTGCTACCTGTAGTTATGCCCTGTCAAAGGACTCCATTCACTTAACATTGCCTACCATGGCAAATTCAAAGGGCCACTGCAGGACTTTGGTAAGGGCCACAGTCTTCAGACTGGGCACGGTCATTCCTGAAGGCGTCTAGTTTACGTGTGCCGAATTTCAGACCCATAGGTGGTACGGGTCAGTCGTAGGCCCCCCAGAAGTCCCCCTAGGCCATAAAGCGCATATCCGGAACCGCACGACGCATTTGTGGAAAGGTCACGAAAGGTCACCAAAAGTAAAGCCCATTATTTGACAGGAAGATCTGCTAATTAAGGTGATATCTATACATGTAATTAAAGGGCAGACTCTGTAGTTTTAGTAGCACTTTGAATGGTGTTCCTAGGCCACTGCTAGCTGAAGTTATGGGCCTAGAAGTCACAGGTGGGGTGCCTCCATTGACTTAACATTGCCGACCTCACTGACTTTGAGGGCCTATAAAAACAGTTCTGTGAGGTCTACACCTTTGAAACTCTACAGGTGTGGTCTTCAGTCTCCCATGTGTGTGCAGTAAAAACTCCAGACCTCTGGGTCGCACGGCCTAGGCCGCAGGTACCTTTTTGTACTTTGCGGCCTAGTGCTGAGGTCTAGACCGCTGATTCTCCAGTATGTGATATAGACCTTGGTGGGGCTCCACTGTGCCAAATCTCACGCTCCTAGCTCAAACGGGCCGGCCGTGAGACCACCAGACGCTTAAAGGTTTATAAAACCTGCCCCGTGTGGTCTAGACCTCCAAAATTCGGGTTACTGATGCAGGCCACCCTCCTCCGTCAGTATTCCAAATTTCAGACCTCTAGCTCTAAGCGAACTGCAGTTATGATCATTTTTCTAATGACGTCCCCTCTGAGCTTCGGCAGCCTTTCGACATGGGGTAGAGGGCCTAGGACCTTACCCCCATTTTTTGGCCCAGATGAGGCAAAATATCATCAACTTGTGCTCCTGCCGTATGTAGGGGGCATAATTCTAACGGACATGTTTGGAGGGACTTTGCGCCGCCGAAGTCCGGTGTCGGGAGAGCCTCGACCCGACCCCCTACGTCGCACCTCCGCCGAGATATCCGCTGATTGGCTCTAATATGGGGAGCGCTCATACGGCGCAGAGTCGTCCTCTTTGATGTTGGGAATAACAATTGCTAATCTGCTACGTTAGTAATATGATACCAGAAAAGTCACATCGCAATCCCTAAAGTGCTACGTTAGTAAGATGATACCAGAAACCACACATCATGATTCCGGAATTGCTACGTTAGTAAGATGATACCAGAAACGTCACATAGCAATACCTGAACTGCTAAGTTAGTAAGATGATACCAGAAATGTCACATAACAATACCTGAACTGCTACGTTAGTGAGATGATACCAGAAATGTCACATAACAATACCTGAACTGCTAAGTTAGTGACATGATACCAGAAATGTGACATAACAATACCTGAACTGCTACTTAGTGAGATGATACCAGAAAAGTCACATAACAATACCTGAACCGCTACGTTAGTGAGATGATACCAGAAATGTCACATAACAATACCTGAACTGCTAAGTTAGTGAGATGATACCAGAAAAGTCACATAACAATACCTGAATTACTAAGTTATTAAGATGATACCAGAAAACAACTGACACAGTTCTGAAATCACCAAGTTAAACCAAGTTTACCGTTAATTACAGAATAAAATTATTTAAAACTCAGTGATGCCACCCGGTGGCAAATGTGTGGAATTTGTATGTCCCCCCAGTAAAGAAATTCACAATTGCTAATTTATTAGCAATTGTGGAATTTTAAATACATGTCATTTTACATAGGCAAGGACACAATTGCCACTGCAAGGACAAATTAACGTCTTCACCCAAATTTGCGTTGCATGGCAATGTTAACGGCATAAGCAATTCTGGAATTTTACCTAGAAATTCTGGGTAGGTCCCTAATCCCCCATGACCATAAGGCTAGTTAGCCGGGTCCCCTAAAAATAATTACTTTAACCTTTACCCTTTTATATATATTTATCCCCCCACTGTGTTCCCTCAATACCACTATGATTTCCGTGGAGGAAGGAAGCGGGACACAATTGGTGTGAAAGTAACTTTATTAACCATACATTCGGCCAGGATGGAGGCGGATTGACCTTGTGGTGGTCTTGGGCACTGGCAGGTGCCTCCGGGGGGCCCCGGGAGTTGGTGATTGATGCCATGGTGAGTTTGGCTGCCTTATAGAGGGCAGATGCCAGACCTGTTGGGGGTGCCATTTTAGGAACCACAAGATAGTCAGGTCTGAGGGAGTGCCATTGTAGTAAGTCCCTGAAAAGAAAGAGGGCATATTATTATTGAACCTCAAAAGAAGGTCAACATAAGGGCATATACTTACCAGTGGTCGTCGTCGCTGCTCCTGTGCGGTTCCCCCGGGTTGGCAGCCTGGTGCTGGAACTGCTCTGGGTCTTCCTCTGCATCCTTGCCTCCATCTCCTGCAACAGTGGTGAAAATTAAAAACCTAAAATACGGACTATTGCAAACATCAAAACCATAACCATAGGGATGATGTGCAGTGTGCGTGAAAGTGGATATGGGTTACGGTTATTTAGAAATAGTTTTTAATTTTGATTTGGCCTTTCCAATGCCCTGATTGGTTACTTTTGAACAATGCAGCCAAGTCCCGCCCCCTTCGCCTAAAAGCTGCTGCTTCAACTGACAGTCAATCAGATGCTTGTAGCTCTTTGGAGAGACAACATTGAGTCCTTTGGACACGGCAAAGCCTTTTGGTTTAGACTTTTACAGCTAGATATTGCTATTTAAGTGTTTCTTTTCTGTTTAATTTACTGAAAGCTCTGAGCAAATTTAAAAAGACAATTATTTTTCCTACAGATCAAGCCTGCCTGAGGAAGGTTCCGTGAGAACCAAAACGTCATGACGGCTTGTTTACCTTAAAAATAATTACACTTTGGCCAACAAAATAATTTTTTTTTCTTTTTGCAATTTAAATTGAAAAGTTTATAATTAATACCTTATACTTACCTCTATTATCATATCTGTTATATAACTACGATACCTATATCATTTTCCTTTATTGATTTCTTCTTCATAATCTTGAGAATGACTACCTCACAATGGGATGGCTGGACAGTGGTCTCACGCAGACGTGGTCCTGCCACACGTGGCAGAGACCAATCTGCACCTTGCTCAGGCCAATATTTTGATTATCCTACACAAAGACAAAATGTGTTTACTTATGCGGACACGGTAAAATATGGCACATATGGGAGGCCAAGTCCCACTTACCGCAATGATTACCACCAATGGTCTGCTGGATCATAATTAATTAATCCGCGTGTCAAGCTGCCAAACCGACTTCCAGCAGAAATGCACCCCGGGGCTGGCGGGGCCCCCGCGGGGTGTGCGGGTGGTCCGGGCTCTGTCCGTGCCTGCGTGGCCGGCCCCCGGGGGGGGGGGCGGCGCGCTGCTGCCTGTGGCCGTGGGGTTCCTGGCTCGTGCTCGCCGGTGGGGGGCGCCCGGTGCCTCCCCCCCCTGCCTTCCTTGGGTGGGCGCGCAGCCATCTGGTGGCGGGGGGCCCGGGTACCTGGCTGCTGTGGGGCGGCTGGGTCCATGACCCGTCAGGGCTCTCCCGGCCGTCTGGGGGCCCCGGGGCGGTGTTGTAGTGGCCTCGCTCACTCACTGGGAATCATTCCATGTTAACCTGCACACTAATAGATACACACACACACACGTATGCGTACACACATACACGTACATATGCACACGCACACACATACACACAATTTCATATCAACACACATACACTTACAGTAGAATGCACACACACATAGACATGCATGCACACACACACACACAAGAGCCTAGGGCTCTCTTCCCCTATTTTATCCCTCTTTCTCCTTGTCTGGGTGTGTGTGTGTGTGAGAGAGTATTTGTGAAAGTTGGTGTGTGGCTTCAACTCCCTCCTCTCAGATGCAGATACAGGTATGACGATATTTAGACAGTGTTCCTGGTGGTCTGCTTATGCATATATATTTATTTTCTTTCGTTGCTATTAACATATTTAATTCCAGAAGCAGATACTGGCACAAGCACATTCCCATGTCATAATGGTACCACTGGTTGGTTATAATTACATCCAAAGATGCTTCTCCTTCATTCACGTTTGGTGAATGTAGCCTTAGCCAGGAAGAGTTGATGTCATCAGGCGGTATCCAATGATCATTGGGTGTTTCAACCCTGAACCGCAACACCCTCAACATTGGTGGGTCAGCAGTGGTGGCCAAATCACTGCCCATCAAGTCCCCCTGGCTTCCAGCTAAACTACTCTCTCCTGCTCCATAACCAGCAAGAAGCTCTCTCTGCTGCCTCCCCCATCCTGCGAACAGTCATCTTTCTCTCCCTCCCCATCACCCCAATGGCTGTAAGCATCCTCCATACTGACTGGGCGGGGAATCCTCTACAGCCGACCTCGACTGGGAAGAGCCATGCCTGCCAACCTTTCCCCCTGCAGTTCTGCAAGAGATCCTGGTATTTGGCGCTCTTTCTCTCAAACACTTGCTCACAACCCTCTTCCTATGGGACTGTAAGTTTGATGAGGATGATCTTCTTTGCCTCTTCAGACCACAATACTGCATCTGGCCTCAGGGTTGTCTGGACAACCGGAGGGAATTGCAATCTTTCCCCCAGATCTACCTTCATTTGCCATGATTGGGCCTTTTGCAGCAGATTGGTTCTTGTGGTTACTGTAGTTGGTGGCTTTTGACCTGCTCTTACAAACTTAATTGATGGTATTGCTCTCCCATTTGGTTGATGTTTCTTGCGTCTCTCTTGCTCCAGGGTGTTAGCGAGTGTCATGAGCACCTTGTCATGGCACCACCTGTATCTACCTTGGGCAAGTGCTGCTTTACACCCTGACAGGATGTGCGCCATGGTACCCCTCTCCCCACAAAGCTTGCACAGTGGATCCTCTCTCAAGCCCCACTTGTGCAAGTTTGTCAGAGTTGGCGTAGCACCGATCTTAACAAGAATGAGTTACGGAAAGGTTCCAATCTCCACAGATTTCCCCATGTGATCTTTCTCTTGGGTAGGTCCCACTTGGTCCATGCTCCCTGGGACGCTAGCTCCACTGCCCTTGCCCTTTGTCCTTCCTCCTCCAGGTTCCATACCTCCTCCTGGATCATAGCCCTTCTATTCTTGGATCCAACCTTTCCCCATTGCTAGATATGGGAAGTTCCAAGACCCTGTCTTCCTGTGCACGGCGTTCCCATGATGTCACGTAGCTTCAACATACTTTCAGCTTGTGCAACAGCTGAGTCAGCTGCCCACTTACGTCCTGATCTTGTAAGGATACCTGCCTGCCTGACTTGTTCATCCTGGGAGTCTCTATATGTCATTATGACTCTGCACTTTGCTACCTTAACCCTATGGAGTGCACGAGGGGCCCCTTGCATGGGGGGGCATTTCTTCCCTCTTTGAAATAATTACCTTATAACTTCAGATATAAAAGTCACAGACACATGCCTGATACCTAAAATCAAAGTTGACCCCTTTACAATTGATTGTAGGAAGTTCAATAACAAAATGAATAACCTGTGTATAATTTATGGACATGCGAATATAACAAAAACAGATACAAAATCTGTCTTTGTGTCTTGGATTTTTGTAAATATTTCAAAAACTACATGATGGAATAGGTCCAATTTTAAAAATCTGGTTCCCAAACTTGTTTTCTACATGTGTGCCCAATTTCATATAATTTGATGCAGCCCAACAGGTTTTACGGAGGAAAGAGCAAATGGTGCAACTGGGAGCCTTTCTTATCCAAAACCTAACCTAAACTAATCTGAAACTTATCCAAAATGGCAATAGTGTAACTAGCAGTGTTTTTTGGGGTAGCAACTTTCTTTCTAAATGCATTACCACTTATAGGTCATAAGTAACAATTTGTCACACATCATCACCACACATTTGTAGAAAAATCTATATTTTATTCACACGACTTGTGCCAAACTTATCCAAAACCTATCCAAACTGGCCACAGTGTAACTAGCAGTGTTTTTTGGGGTAGCAACTTTCGTTCTAAATGCATTACCACTTATAGGTCATAAGTAACAATTTGTCACACATCATCACCACACATTTGTAGGAAAATCTATATTTTATTCACACGACTTGTGCCAAACTTATCCAAAACCTATCCAAAACCTATCCAAACTGGCCACAGTGTAACTAGCAGTGTTTTTTGTGATATTGTCTTTCTTTCTAAATGCATTACCACTTATGGGTCATAAGTAACATTTTGTCACACAAAATCACCACACATTTGTAGGAAAACCTATATTTTATTCACACGACTTGTGCCAAACCTATCCAAAATGGCCACAGTGTAACTAGCAGTGTTTTTTGTGGTAGTGTCTTTCTTTCTAAATGCATTACCACTTATGGGTCATAAGTAACATTTTGTCACACAAAATCACCACACATTTGTAGGAAAACCTATATTTTATTCACACGACTTGTGCCAAACCTATCCAAAATGGCCGCAGTGTAACTAGCAGTGTTTTGGGATAGCGTCTTTCTTTCTAAATGTATTACCACTTATGGGTCATAAGAAACATTTTGTTTCTAACCATAACCCTGCATAACTGTGCCCAAACAAAGCCCGACAAGTGCCCCGCATAACTGTGCCCAAACAAAGCCCGACAAGTGCCCCACATAACTGTGCCCAAACAAAGCCCGACAAGTGCCCCGCATAACTTTGCCCAAACAAAGCCGACAAGTGCCCCGCATAACTTTGCCCAAACAAAGCCGACAAGTACCGTACATAATGTTGCCCAAACAAAGCCGACAAGTACTGTACATAACTTTGCTCAAACAAGGCCGACAAGTGCCCCGCATAACTTTGCCGAAACAGAGCCCCGTAACTTTGCCCAAGTGAAAGCCAAAAGCGCTGCATTACTTTGAACACTTCAAAGCTTGACAAAGGCGATGCGGAACTTTTCCCAATGTACCACAATACAAGTGTTACCAAAGCAAATGTTAATTGTAATTTGCTGAATCACGGAATTATAAAAATCTATAGAATAAAAGAGTAAAATGTAAACTGTAAATAAATGTACTTATGTCGAGCGTTGCATCCTCTCCGCGCAAAAAAGCGTCCTCCTCCATCGAATCAATGGATAAAAGCGACACTTTCTTCCCCCGAACCACTCTTCAATGTAATTGCATGTTGGCCTATTCTTGTGATTCATAAACTATTACTGCACAACTAACGAGTAACACAGCGCAGATATTCCTTGCTTCTTGGACTTTACACCCTAGCAATACCTTATGGCTTTCACAACCCTTCAAATTACAAGATCTAACCTCACAAATGTTAATGAGAGGGGGTCGTTCGTGTCACTTTTAAACGTGCCAATTCACCTTCCCCCACCCTATGAATAAAGGTGAGAAGAGCAGGCTTGTGGTGCGTTCCATTTGCCCTGGGAATTCGGATTCCGAGTTTCGAAGCCAGAAGTGATGACATGCGCGCTCCCGTTTCTCGGATAACGCAGAGGATCCTGAGTTCAGAATCGAAGATGGTTGCGCTCTTTCTCAACAGAAGGGAAAGTTGTAGCTTTATCCTGTTTAAGCACTACTTCTTATTTGTGGCTCATTAAATCGGTCACACACACTATATCGTCCAATTTATCTGTGGACGTGTTGCTACGGAGTTTTATACGTGAAGCACCGCGCGTAATTTGTTATCAAGTGATATTGCTAACAATGGCTACCAATTAACCGTTCTAGAATTGGATTTCATGATTAGTCGGATTATTTGTCAGATTTAAGGTAGTTCTGGCTAATTGTAAGTGAACGAAGATAAAGGCCATTTAAACTGAGGTACCTTAAATCCGACAAGTTGTCCGGCTAAGCAAAAAATCTTGCTTTTTCCATATGGATCCATGGTATTGCTACTTCTGGGGCAAATGGAACGCATCAAACTCAGTTTTTCCGAGTTTTTACCGGATGTGACGTAATCTCGGATTCCGAAAATCAGATCCCGAGGCAAATGGAAATCGCCATTGGCTCTGGGGGGGTTAAAATGTAATTCAAGATATTTTAAATTACTGCTGGTTAAAAATACTACTTACAGGCCTAATCACAGTGAGGTGGTGCTCATGCTGAATGGCACAGACTGTATGGACTATTTAAATTGAGCAGTGTTCCTTTAACTATATTTGATTTTGATAATGAACAGGTTGTCAAGTTAGCAAAATATATTGCGTGTACCGGAGCCTGCGTGATCACTGCATTTTTTAGCCTTCTATGAGAAGAGACGGTTACTCTGTAATTTATGGTCATACAGACAGAAGCTAAACATAATTCAAAACTGTAAAATATTTCGCGAAATATATATTTTTTTCTGTTTTATACCATTTCATTGATTGATTCGTTGTAAAATAATGCTTACATTGTCCTTGAAATAGGCTATAGGAATTAAAAGAATCCATAAAGGCTTGCTTTATGTTATGTTTGTTTATTAACCCGTGTTTTTTTTTTCATCTACAGAAAAAAATAAACAATGTTTGATGGTTAAGCTCCAGCTTATAGCGAATGTTTTAACGGGTTTTCAGCTTTTAAAATGTATGTTTTCTAACAGGAAATAATACACCGCAACATACCCCTTATATTTAACGATCAAAAAATGCTCCAAACGTTTTTCTAAATTAACTAAAAAAACTAAACTAAATTAGACTAAATATAATCACTTTGCCAATACATACAAAATTGAACTAACGGGGAAAATATTTTTGTCCCGTCAATTGCTTCGATATCACTGTCAGTCACCGCTCTTTCAAGAATGAACCCAGCATAAATATGCAGATGTAAATATATATATTTAGCATAGCCAAATGTATTATTTTAAATTACTGCTGGTTAAAAATACTACTTACAGGCCTAATCACAGCCTAATCATTTACAGGCCTAAAGCACAGACTGTATGGACTATTTAAATTGAGCAGTACAACGTTTTATATGTTCCTTTAACTATATTCGATTTTTGATAATGAACAGGTTGCTATGTCAAGTTAAAAAAGTGGAACAGAGCTCTGGAAGCGGAACAGATACCTACGAGATCAAATGCGGATATCGCATTATTCACGCTCACGTGCTGTGTTGCTGATAAACAAGATATAGTTTCAGTTCTGTTGCTTTTATATGGAAATAAATACGATACACAAGACATGATATTAGATTAAAAAATAAAACATTTTAGAAGAGAATGCAACATCACAGTTGTTTGAACAACTGTGTCCTCAGCCAGTCGTTTCCCATCGATTCCGCGCAGATTTGGCTCATCTCAAATGAGCCTCTTACTGTACAGTAGCTCGCGGTAATTTTCGCTGCCGCTTCAGTTCAGTGCGTTACATGACTGCCCCCTACTGATCATGTCTTTCCTGTGTCAATGCATTTTCTGTGTTCACGGGAAATACTCCGGTGTCACGCGAGATCACTTTCCTTCCCGCATGCAATTTGGATGGCCAGATCTGTAGCTTATCACCCTGGCCGGTCCATTTGGGCCATTTCTTTGTGCCAATACAGCCCCAAGACCTACTGGACTTGCGTCAACTATCAGTTCAGTCAGCTTGTTTGGGTCAAAATAAGTCATCACGGCATCACTTGTGAGACTTTGTTCTAGTCTATTAAGTGACCTTTGGTGTTCTTCTGTCCAAGACCAGCCAAAAGCTTTTCTTGTGAGTTCCCTCAAAGGGTGAGCTATAGTGGAAAAATCCTTGATAAAGCGGGCACTGTAATTAGCCATGCCAAGAAGACTGTGGACTTCACTAGCATTAGTGGGTGCGGCAGCATCATGAAGTGCCTGAACCTTCTTGGGATCAGGAGAGAATCCACCATCTGAAAATACATATCCAAAAAAATCAAGAGTGGTTTGTGCATATGAGCACTTGGCCTTATTAAGTGTCAGGTTCTTCTGTTTCAGTCGCTGAAATGTCGCCCTAAGAGCTTGATCATGGGCAGCCCTTGTGCTACCAAAAACCAAAATGTCATCACTGAGGTTTATAACGCCTGGGATGCCATCCAGGGCTTGTTGAACCACATTTTGGAATACTTCTGCAGCAGAGGAAACTCCAAAACTCAGTCTTTTGTAGCGTTGCAGTCCTACATGAGTAGAGAATGTTGTGATAAATCGTGAAGATGGTTGTAATTCTAGCTGGTGATATCCACAGTTTAAAACTAGCTTAGAGAAGAACCTGGATCCATTGAGGGCATGAATTATGTCATCCACTGTAAGCGTGAGATGTCTTTCTCGTTTAATGGCTTGGTTTGGTATCCTCATGTCCACACAAATACGCACGGCTTCTGGGTCTTTTGGCTTTGGAACAGGGACTATTGGAGATACCCATGGAGTGGGACCATCCACCTTCTCAATGATATCAAGGTCCTCAAGACGTTTCAATTCAGCTTCAATTCGCTTACTTACATGAAATGGTACTCTCCTGTGAGGTTGTGTGACTGGGGAAACATCTTTCTTAATATGTAACTTGACCTGAAAGTCTTTTAATTTGCCCACTCCACTAAGAAGGTCAGCATACTCAGAGATGAGATCACCTATTGTATTACCTTTTGTTGGGTTCGAGGCGATCATGGATTGCACCAGCAGTGTCACAGCCAAGCAAACTTCCATTGTTCCCTTTTAGCACGTGGAATATAGCATGAGAGAATCGTGACTTGGACTCCACCAGCGAGGTAAATTTTCCAATGGTAGCCAGTGGTGTGCGTGAACCATATGAAAAAATTGGAACTGTGCATCTAGTGAGTGAGGGCTTGTATCTCAATTTCTGATAAGTTGTTTCATCCAGAATATTTACAGTCGCCCCCTGTGTCAAGCATCACCTTTACATTGCAGCCACAAACCTTTGTCATTGTCTGTGGAAGATCTGCTCTTGGTCATGAAACTGTGTAGAGATATTCTTCAGAAGATCCCGTCTGTACATCGCCTGTTACTTGCGATGTGATGGTACTATTATCACTGGTGTGTACATAATGCACTTCATGTCGACCTCTGACACCCCCTTGTGGCCGTTTGGAGCGACAGCATTTCGCAAAATGTCCTTGTTTACCACAAGCGTGACATGTTTTCCCTCGTGCCGGGCACGGAGCATCTTCACGGTGAAGAAAAATAATAGATCAATTGTAGCATGTTTTTTTTTTCACAGCTTCCCTCCCCAACTGTATGGCCAGGACATTCTCCCTTGTATGGTCATGAGTTGTACTGTGTCGTGCTTCTTCCATTCCTGACGCCTGCATCTCGGCAATTGCCATAGTTCTGCCAAGCGCAAGGAGCTCCGTTAATGTCATCTCTGGCCTTTGTAGTGCTTGACGCCGCAGTCTATTACACGTGCACGTCTAAATGATCATAGTTTTGATCTCTCGATCAGCATCAGGAAAGTCACACGTCGCTGCTAATTGTCGCAGTCTTGTATGATAGGAGTCCAGTGGTTCATCTGCCAGCTGCCGGGCTCATCTGAACTTGAACGTTTCATGTTAATTTTAGGTAAAAAGTACTCACTCAGTTTATCTTTCGCGCGTTTGTAGTCCGTTGCCTCTCCAGTGTCAGCGAGTGTGTCAAAGATGTCCTGTACTGCTTCACCTGCATAATGCAGAAGCATTGCACGTTTTCTTGCATCATCTTTTACATCCAGAGCAATCGTGACGTTTTCAAAATGCTGCAGCCACTTCTTCCACCAAAAGGACAAGTTGTGATCTTCGGTGATATCAAAAACAGGGAACGATGGTAATGAAGTGGCCATGTTTGTGGAAAAGGAATAGGTTAAATCCTCGTCGCCAGTGTAAAATGCCACGCTTATATAATAGAGAACAAAATAATGCCTGAACACTTTATTCAGATTTCTGCACTCCTTACGAACACACACACCGAAAACTTTTTTTCTTTTATCCCCCTGGGAGCCTCGAGCACCCCCTCTTGGATCCAAAATAAACACTGTCAACTTACAACAATAAGAAACAAACATTACAGCAGCCACACGCCAAGCCATTTTCAGCTTCACTTCAGTCTCCACACTAAACAACATTTTCAACCTTCTCACATAACCACAATAAATAATACAAAACCACCCACAACAAATTTCACACCCCGCAAGATCTGAAAATAATTAACAACACTGGCCACTACTCCTGGCCCCGCCCCCTAGTGACCTCTGTGACCCCTACACCTTTGATCTTTGTAACCTTTGACCCGACCTGTCATTTTGACGAAAGCGGTATTATTATACTCTCTAGGGTCCATAAAGACAAGGTTCAGTGAGTTTTGTGTGGAAAAACTTGACTGGCCTGCAGAAATCCCAGACCTCAACTCCCAGTGTTGGGTAAGTTACTTTAAAAAAGTAACTAATTACTAATTACTAATTACTTAATCAATGTTGTATTTAAAATACTTATCTACTTACTGTGTCTGAAAAGTAACTTAATTACTCAATAAGTAATTTAACTAAATACTTCTTAAAATCCCTATAAACCTTCAGTGGACAAACAATAGAAATTAAATTCTTTAAATAATAAATAATAAAAAAAAACATATGAGTCAAACATGAAATAGTTTAGCCTTTTACCTTTCTGAATCATCTTTATTACATTCTATAAAAAAACATTCTATAATAATAAATCTTTTAGTAAGAAATGTAACCTTCTTCAGGTAAGAAACACATAACAAAATAACAAAAAAATATTATTCTTCAACATATCTGAATAACAAAAAAGCTTAACTTAAGAAATGTTAACATGAAACATGAAACTTACTTTCAAAGCAATGAGTACCATATTCATACATAATGTATGTAATCATGTCATGTTTCAACAAAGTGAAGTTAACTGTAACCTTTAGTTAACAAACAGAATTCCTCTGAAACTTCCTCAAACCAATGAGCACCATATTTCATGCATACTGTATGCACTCATGTTTTCCAAAAAACTTTTTGTACTACTTAGCTGCTTTGTTTTTGAAAAAGTGGTTGTATCTCATTAATGTAAGTCTCTCAAAGCGTTCACTTGACAGCCTGTTCCTTCTGGGCGTAAGCACAAGATTGCCCAGGCTAAAAAGCCTTTCGACTGGTGCGCTTGATGGTGTGGCTGTGTTGTGCCTCAGTGAAATGGCCTTAATCCTGGGAAACTGGCTAAGAACACCCAGCTCAGACCCAGCAGATTTCAAATATTCCATCACCTCTGTTTCAGCAGAGTAGGTACAGTCGTCCTCCTCAAATGAAAAAAAGTCATCAGTGGAGTCTGCAGGTTTCTTGTGATCTTGAGCATGTTGTTGGTCTTCAAGAGACAACCCATGGCACTCTGTAGTAAGCATTGCCCTAACCATGCCTTTTTTCTCTTCTTCTCTGATCCAGCGTAACTTAAATTTAGGCAAAGTGACTGCAGCCAGGAGAGCTTCTTTATTGTCCATCATTGAGGAAAAGCGCACCTTGATCGCCTATGAGACAAAAATACATCAGACACTTCAGACACTTCACATAAGAGCATGATAAATAAAACAAAAATGTATTTTAGGGTAAGGTCAGAATCTAGCAATTTGTACTATATGTATAATATATATATATATATATATATATATATATATTAGATTACCTTAACAATGACATCAGGGAGAGATGCTGTCAGCTTAAGCTCATCCCGCAGTGCCAGCGTCCTGGACATTAGAATCTCCAGAGTTGGAAGAAGGATTCCAAAATAGCAGTTCTCTTCTCCTTGCAATATGTCTAGCGCAACAGTGAGTGGCTTCAACACGATGCAATACTCCTTTAGGAACAGATACTCCCGATCAGTGAAGCATTTGATTCCAAACTGAGTGCAGACAGTATTTAATTCAGTAAGGGGAATGTCAGTGATCCTGGACAGGGCGTCGTGAAATGAATTCCATCGTGTTGAAATAGGCACTATGAGTTTTTTCTTGAAAAAATTATCTACTAACTCTGAAGCAACAGAAGAACGGTTTGCTTTTGTCCACATTGCAGAACACTTTGAAGTTGCACTTCGGTAGATGAATTTTGACTCATTTGCTTGAAGCCATTTCTCGACATCATGAAAAATTAAGTTCAGTGTGTGTGATGCACACCTTAAGTGTGGAGGGAGAGAAAACTGTCCTTCTGATTCTGTGGAGAGGGTCTGCTCAACATCAGTAAATGTCACCTCTTCATCTTCTTCGGATTCCTCATCAGAGTCTGATTTTTGGAACATTCTAAAAGCTTTGATAAAATTGGACCCGTTGTCTGTCACGGTGGCTGTCACTTTAGAGTTCAGTCCATAAGCCGAATGTACTTGCTCGATTTCATTGCCGATTACATCATATGTGTGTCTCCCTCGCACTCTTTTACATGCTAGTGCTGCATGTCCTCGTACAAAAGTAGAAGGATCAATCCAATGTGCCGTCATTCCGAGAAAACTTTTGTTATGGCTGGTCCAAATGTCAGCAGTCGTGGAAATATATTGCAAACTCTCGAATTTCCCTTTAAGCTCCATTTCCATGTCAGCATAACACTCGTCTAAGTAAGTCGAAAACGTTTTTCGATCGGGCAGTGCTGCTTTTTTGCCACACACAGGTATTTTGTTTAATATGCACCTAAAAGACGGAGATTCTACAGTACGCAGCGGTAGCATCTCTTCCACAATGTAGCCTGCAATCATTTTTTTAAACTCACCTTCAGACACTTTCTGCACTGCCAAAGTAAAATCAAGTTTTGCCTGCTTAGCAGGAGTTGCCGCTGGGTTATCCGTCGATGATGAACAAGGATCACTCAGAAGTGTTCGTCTATGCTGCCGTGTCAGGTGTTTCAGTAGATTACTCGTGCTATTGACAGCGGCCGATAGTTTTTTCTCCCCAGGACATAGCTTACATAGTACAGTAATGTTCTTGTCTGCTTGTTTAAGGAAACTGAAGTGATGGGAATATTTCCATTTTTTAAAACAGCCACTCGCTTCAGCCGAGTCCGACATCTTCCGCTTTAGAATAGGACTATATAAGACTATAACTGGCGCGAAATCACGTGCACCTGCACTACAACGATTTTAAAGCGGCAGAGTTTACTTTTACCTTTAGAACATAAATTAATAAAATTAAATAATGATATTCAGCGAGTTTAATTATTTTTCAATGTAACGCAAGTACATTACAAGTAACTGTAATTAAAATACCTACAAATGAACAGTAATCAGTTACTCTACTTTTTCAGTGGAAAAGTAATTTAATTACAGTAACGCGTTACTTAGTAACGCGTTACACACAACACTGTCAACTCCACTGAACACTTTTCAGATGAACTAGAATGGAGATTGCGAGCCAGGCTTTCACATCCAACACCAGTGTCTGACCTCACAAATTATCTTCTAAACGAATGGGCAAAGATTCCCACAGACACACTACAAGGTCTTGTGGAAATCTTTCCCAGAAGAGTGGCAGCTGTTATAGCTGCAAAGGTGGAACCAGCTCCATATTGATGCCTATGGATTAGGAATGTGATGTCATAAAAGTTCCTGTAGGTGTAATGGCTAGGTGTCCCAATAGTTTTGTCCATATAGTGTATAAATATACTGTATACACATATCATTAATTCCTGCTTGGTACTTTCAGGCCACAGAGGTTCAGTTTGATCCCTGATTCCATCGGTTCCCCTGTTGTGCTCTTACACTCTTCTACAGTATATCTGTTCATATACTTGGTCTTCAGCTGGTTCCTGAAATATAGGGTTTCTCTCACTGGCTGCAGACTTCACCATCTGAGAGATCAAAGAGAAGAAATGATGAAAACATGAAGAACTGCAATAATGAAACGTCTGAGTCCTGAAGTTACTTATACGAGACTCACCATCAGAGTATCGTAGTCAGGTGACCTGTTTCTCACATCCAGAGCTGCGTAAGTATCACTTTGCGCATCTGTAGGACAGCTCTGTGCAGACAAAATGTTACATGTGGGTGTCTACCTTTTAACATTAATTTGAAATATCAGTTACACTTTTAAGGTGTGCTCCTTAGCTATTAATAAACTGTTATTAATATTTTGACAACATATTAAAATATAAAAAAGATCTATAAAAAAGATTTACTTACAAAGTATTACGGTATTACAAAGACATCTTAGTCTTAATTTCTAATATCAGCTAATTTCTCAGTAAGATTAATAATCCATGGTTTTATATTTGCAAGTGATTTACAAGCTGATTGTATCATTGTAACATATTTCTAAATGTACCATTAGTCACATCATAGATGGACACAAGCTATACAGTTATATTGCAATACCTTAACTTTGACATAATCTGTTTTTCCAAATGTTACTTTTAGTCTTTCATTTAGCTAATCTATTTCAGCATGTGTGTAGGACAGTGAAAAGTCATTTTGTGTGATATGTTAGAATTCTGAAGTCAGGGTAATGTCCCAGCTCATGTATTGAAATGGCTCTTTCACTGAACATGCTACGTTACAATCAGCCCACCTGTGTTCCGCCTCCTCTGTTACCTTCCTCACTCAGTAAATTAGTCTTCCTCCTAAAATATGACATCAAGCAGACCTTGAGCAGGTACAAAGTACATTGATGAAGTGAACATATGTGTCCTATCAAGGGATGTAAAAAACAGCCTATTCAAGTTTTAGATAAAATGACTGATAAAGAAAAATGTAAAGAGTCCCCAGGAAGAAAGTGGTGTTTGTGACACTCTGGGTAGACTTTAAATGAATACTTTTAAAAAGAAATAAAACCTCTTAATTTGTCTATAATACTTGACTGCGATTTCTACAAAATAAAGTATAAAACACTCACCTCATTATGCAGATGATAATTGTAAGAGTAACAGCTAAAATGGGCAACGATATCCCAACAACAATAGGTATGAATGTTGCATTAGATTTAGCTGAAAAAAGAGGAAAACAGCAAAACACTTTTAGCTCAAACAACTTGGTTCATGAAATTATAATTGTGTTTATATTATCAAATAATGTATCACTGAAATGTCATTTTATTATGGACACACAGATGTGTGGTGACTAAGTAGAATCAGAATACAGTAAAACCGGTCTAAGTCGACACTCGCGGGACCAGCTTAAAAGTCACGACTTAGAGAATTGACGAGATACACCTAAGTCGACACTTTGGCGACTTATGTCTATCTCGCCGTTTTGTCGACTAGTAAATATAACTCGCCGTTTTGTCGACTAGTAAATATAACTCGCCGTTTTGCCGACCTATAAAATCAACACTTTGGCGACTTACGTCTATCTCGCCGTTTTGTCGACTAGTAAATATAACTCGCCGTTTTGCAGACTTATAAAATCGACACTGATGTAAAGTGGTTTAATATCCGTTTTTCTCCTGAAATCCACAACAATCTCCTTGGTCTTAATTGTGTTCAGGAGAAGGTTGTTATCTGTGCACCACGCTGTCAGCCGCTCCTCTTCGCCTCTGTAGGCGGACTCATCCTACCCAGAAATAAGCCCTACTACAGTGGTGTCGTCTACAAATTTGACGATGGTGTTACTGTGGTGGGTGGGGGCGCAGTAATGTGTGTACAGAGAGTACAGCAGAGGGCTCAACACACAGCCCTGGGGAGAGCCGGTACTGATGCTGATAGCTGAGAAGATGTGGGAGCCCACCCTAACCCTCTGTGTGCGTTTTTTCAGGAAGTCTTTAATCCATGGACAGGTGGAATATGGGACACGGTAGCATGGAGAGCAACAGCAACAGTGTCCTCAGTAGACTTATTCGCCCTGTAAGCAAAATGGTACACACCGAAAGTGAGAGGGATGAAAGACATTATATGACTCAGAACCAGTCTCTCAAAGCACAGAACCGGGGTGAGTGCGACTGGCCGATAGTCAGTCAGGCAGATTATGGGTGATTTTTTTTTGTAAAGGGACTATAGTGGAGGATTTCAGACAGGGTGGAACTGAGGCCTGGGACAGTGAAAGGTTGAAGATCTTTGTAAAGACCTCAGCAAGCTGTTCTGCACAGTTGCTCAGCACATGTCCAGGAACACCATCAGGTCCTGCTGTCTTCCTGGGATTGACAGCCTGGAGCGAGCGTCTTCATGTTCCTCCATCCTAAGGGTGGGGGTGGTGATGTTGTGGGCTGCAGCTGCATATGTAACAACTGCCTCTGGTAATTCTACCTCAAACCGTGCAAAGAATTGGTTCAGCTCCTCTGCTATTGAGGCATCACCTTCAGCAGCTCCATGACTGGTCCTGTACTTTGTTATGTGCTGGACTCCCTGCCAAACCTGCCTGATGTTATTACTGTCCAGGTGTTCCTCAATCCTCCTGTAATTCCTCTTAGCCATTTTGATGCCTCTCCTCAGATTAGTTCATGCCTCACTGTAGAGGACCTTATCTCCTGACATGAAGGCAGTGTTCCTCTCCTTTAGCAGCCACTGAGCCTCTCTTGTCATCCAGGGCTTCTGGTTTGGATAGACACGGATACATTTCTCCACTATGACAGTGTCAATGCAAGTCTTGATGTAGCTCAATACACTGTCAGTATAGAGTATGTTAAAAAATCTCCCAGTTAGTCCTGTCAAAGCAGTCCTGCAGTTCAGTGTAAATCACTTTAACATCACACATCCTGGGCTGTGAATATGATTCCTGCCCCTGGCTCTGTGTGTATGGAGTTTGCATGCTTACTGCTTGGTCCTCCTACATGCAGCTGGTGTCACTTTACTGCCCATGGTGTGTGATTGTGAGTGAGTGTGTGTCCTGTGAGGGACTGGCATCCTGTCCAGGGTGTCCTCTCTCCTCTTCCCTGTTTCCTTTTGCAAGTTTCACTGTGACCCTGGCAGCAGTTATAGCAGGTTCATGGATAACAGAAATAAATGCAAAGTAACTTTGTTAAACTTGTTTATTGGAAAAAGTTTCACTTATGGTTGCATGGCAGCTGTGGAATGGTCTCCCGGCGGATGTGCGGGATTCAGGCACACTCTCGCTTTTCAAGTCTAGATTAAAAACACACTTGTATAGCTTAGCGTATAGGAAACCTAGTTCTGGTTCCAGCTAGTCCCTCACTCCCAGTCAGACTAACAGTATGAGGTGATGAGCTGGGTGGGGATCGGTGTCATTGGCTTTGGATAAACTGAGGCGTCAGTGCTGTCACTCTAGCTCTACACTAGAGTGCTGATGTTCAGGGAGTCCCCATGCCTGTGTTCCCGCCTGTCTCTCCCTCTTTCTCATGCTGCTATACCCAGATCTGCCGGAGCCTAGACGAATATTGCACTCGATCAGTTTGCTTGCACTGCCTCTGGTTTCCTCAACTGTGACTAATACACAATTTTTCTTACTTCCTCCCTCACCCCTTCTGGGGTGTGCTCCCTGGAGCACAATGTCGTTGAAGAATTTATGCCTCTGCTGCCTACAAGACAATTACCTCCACCACTGGCAACTACCCTCCAACCTGCCTGCCCTTGGCTCAACACGATGCCTCGTCATCCTTCCCTGCGGCTGTGCCTATATTAATCCTGCCATCGTGCATCAAGCACCACGTGCCTGCACCGGTCGGCCGCTGCATTGAGACATATATTTCAACCCCTGTATTAGCTTAGTCATTTCATCTTGTTTGTTTGACTCATCTGCCGGCCCCTGGAGGATGGGCTCCCCCTTTGGGTCTGGTTCCTCCCAAGGTTTCTTCCTCTTAGGGAGTTTTTCCTTGCCACCGTTGCCTTTGGCTTACTCAATGGGGGGTCCTTACGAGGCAGAAATGTAAAGCGCATTGAGACGATGTAATGTTGTGATAATGCGCTATATAAATAAAATTGAATTGAATTGAATGACATTGAAAGAATGTGTCAGATAAGTTGGTGTTGCTTAAAGTGCCGACAAATCACTTTCTTTTGTTCAGTATGGTCTTGATGGAAGACAAAAATAAAAAAAATATAGCAGAAGGTGAATGCCTTTTGGTGACCAGATCTTGTTCCCTTTTCTACTCCTCACTCATTTTTGTTAAATATCTCATAAACGTGCCACATGGTCTATGAGTGAGTCTGATAGTAAGGACTTAGTAAAGTTACACTGCTTTGTTATCATATACTGAATTATCCTGAAATGATCATTAAAATTGCAAGGCTTGCTAAGTTTTGTTCCGTATGACGGAGTAAATATGTTAACTTATTGACTTAACCCAGCTGATTATTGTGGTCCTTGAGGTGTAAGAACTGTCTGTGTATAGCATGCAGTATCAAGCTTAATATCGCACATTGTACAGTCAATCAATCTGTCAAGAATGACTGACTGGTGGTTCGCTGTGCATACAGAGCCTACATGTAACTCACTAGCAACAAATTCTTTGTATTTTAAAAATTTAAGTAATTTATGTTATATGACAGATTATGATGCTGTAAGCAGATATAGGAGTTTCATGGATAACAAAATGTAAGTGGCCTGCCCCCCGTGAACAGCCCAAAGCCCCACCATACATGTTCTCTAATGTGCACGCACTGCAACAGCAGAAATAATTGCCAAATGTACAGCAGAAATAAACAGAAAGTAAATGTAAGTTTGAGAATGACCTAACAAAAAAAATCACAGATGAATGGAAGGAGCATGTTTTGCAAAGACTCCTGCAGATTAGTCATGGAACCGTGTCAGTTTTCCTTTTGTATCAGCCAGCAAAATAATTGTAGCATAACATGTTTGATTTAACTTCTGTCGTGACATAGCTGGGTGCACAGAACGGGGAACCAGGAGAAGAACACGACGGATCGGGGAAAATGGGATTTAATGGGGAAAAGGAGCTGGGACATGGAACAGGCAAAAACAGGAAACACTACAAAATTGGACTTCAATGATAGACGTACTAAAATGTGGACTGAAATACACAGGACAAATCGGAAATAACATGAAACAGCTGGTAAACGTGAGGATCACACGAGGTTAATGAGGGGGCGTGGCACACCGGAGGATCGGACGAGCGGGGCATGAGAACTTGCTTTACTTGACATCACATGTCCTGCGATGTAAGTTTTGTTGATATCATAGGGAAACCACCTGGGTGTGGTACAGAGGGAGCCACGTCAAATAGCCGCGGCCGTGTGAATGGCGTGCGAATGGCGTACGGCTGCCCTATGGACGGCGTAGTCCCCCCTCCCTCTCAAGCCAGATAGGCGTGTCAAGATTTCACAGTAAACACGCCTATTTATTCATTTACCTGGTGCCACCACTAGATGGAGCTTCGTTCTCAAGAACATGTTAACACAAGCCAGCAATCTAGCTGCGCTGAGTTGCAATCACGTGATTTTAACCACCCACCCCCGCCGAACTGACGCTATCAAACTGCACTACAGAAATGAAGATCGCGGCTTAATGGACTATTCGCGGTAAGTGGTGTTTTATTTTATAAAATTTGTTTGGGGTAGTTCACAGGTTACTTCCCAGTTTAGTTTTTTATTGGCCGTTTCGAAAATCACTGGCAGCAACAGCAGCGGTCAGATGTGACTTTAGATAACTTAATGATCTGTTTACCAAGTCTGGAGTTAACATTACAGCTTACTGTCAGTGTCACAAACTAACAATACAATGTCACTCCTCTTTTCCTCAAAAAGACGCTAAAGCTTCGAAAATACTATTAATGTCCCTATTACAAAAACTGCACTACTCGAGAAACATACAGTAAATGTGTTTGTGCTCTCTGAAAATGCATTTATTTATTCTTTGGGTAAGAGTTAATCTGCAGGTTATTTCTGTGACTGTAATATAATGTGATGTAGTTCATGAGGGACAGAAGATAAGGATAGCTGTACAGGAGCTAGCGAGCTAAACGCTCATAACCAGGTTTATATTTTTCCCATTTTTTGCATGGTAGTTTTGCAACGCATACTGTACAGTACAGTGTATATACTGCTCATATACAGTATGAATGTTATATCGCTTAACTTATTTGTATAAAAAGCGCATTAAGTAAATTCTCAGTTATTTTAATGCAGACGATAATACAAACAGTCAGTGGCTACTGTTAACAAAGTTCAATGGTTAACATTAGCGCAGGCAGTTTATTTACATTCCAGATTTCCCAAAACAGTATTTTACACACTCTGTGTTACATAGGTTTATTAGTATATTTTCTTTTTTTATCTTAACTAGATATTCTGTAAAGCGTATTTACAGTATCTTTTTCTTCACTAAATTCTCCTGTTCTCTTTAAGCAGAGCTCCGCTATGGAGGCTTGGGTCAGACGGGTGACGGCTGGCCTTTTGGAGCTACTGGAGGAGCCTGAACAAGCTGTTGAGGGAGCTGGAATGACGTCACAGTGCAACAGATCTAGAATGATGTTTGGTCAGATCTATATTCTGAACATAGAATTGCAAAACGTCTGACAGTTTGGCGGAAACAAAGACTTAAACTGTTGCATCTTTGATAGTTTTTTTTTAAATAATATTTTAGTATAAAAGAACCAGATAGAGACTAATCAGCAGATGGTGTTATCCGGGTATTTTAATGACCTTTAAGCAAAATGCAACATGTACTGTATTGTATGTTTTAGACAAATTACTGTTTTAACTCTGACTATTTTTGGAAGAATAAATTTTTAAGTCATGTTTGCGTGTTTTAATTGTTGGGGATTTTGTTGGGGTATTGAAAAAAAAAACATTTACTTGAACCAACTACTTCAATGGGCAGAAAATGGGAGACATTCTTAAATTCAGTCTGTCTGAATCGTTATAAACGCCAAATTTGGGAACCATGTTTAACACTAGCATCCCTGAAAAAAATCAAGCTCTCCTCACAAGGAACCCCCCCCTCCCCCCTCACTCCCCACACAAGCTGCTCGCAGCCTCCTCAGCGCCGATCAACACTTATTGTTTTGCAAATGAAGCGAGTTTCACGGTTTCAACCTCGAGTGAGCACAAAGACGTTTTTCTAAGAGTGTGGTCTGAGGAATCATGAAATACAGGTTGTAATATATCGTACAATAATTTGAAATACAGTTCAATCCCCATTTCTCGTGATTCGGCAATTGCGATTTCAGTTTTCCCACCGTCAGCCAAATATATTACGGCGCAAACAGTGTAGACAGTGTTTATTTTGCTGACCATTACAAAACTGCCATGTCCACAAAACTCTTTTTATAAAGAGTGTCTCCAGCGAGGAGAGCGTCGCCCAGATATATATGCGGCCAGTGTGTTTTTGGCGCTATGCCCATTTGAAGCCTACCAGAGTTGGGCAAAGCAGGTAAACTGGGGTGGGACAAACGGCAAAGCCAAATTGCCCAACAATTTAAAAGACAAGGTGCAGGAGACTGTCATGCGGAGATTTCCGGATCTCACAGCGGACCACTGGTTCCGGATCAGAAATAAGATCAACGAATGACTGAGAAGTCCACGTAAAGTTGACCCTGAACAGTCACGGGCTGGCTATACTAGGACTTGATGTTTGTTTTCATTTTCATTGTTTTCATTTCATTTCAGTGTAGCTATATTTTTTGAATAAAACTTCATTTTTCATACAGCGTTGGCTTAATTTGTGATTGAGACAAATGGGTTTAATTGAAATAATTTATATTGGTAGGAGTAAATCAGGCTCTAGCAACCTTGGACAAATAAACCATGTTTAACACTAGCATCCCAGAAAAAATCAAGCTCCCTCACAAGGAGCCCCCGCCTCTCACTCTCCACACAAGCTGCTCGCAGCCTCGTCAGCGCCGATCAACACTTATTGTTTTGTAAATGAAGCAAGTTTCACGGTTTCAACCTCGAGTCAGCACAAGAGACGTTTTTCTAACAGTGTGGTCTAAGGAATATCTTAATTTGAAATACAATTCAACCCCATCTCTCGTGATTCGGCAATTGCGATTTCAGTTTCCCATCAGCCAAATATATTACGCCGCAAAAAACTTACTTTCGCATGTGTGTTCATGTGTCTCCATATCACATTCATTCGATTATAATTCTAATTATAAATATTGTGTGGGGAGTGAGGGGTGGTCCACCAAAGGTTCCGAAAAATTTCGTAGACCTCAGGAATGCCAGTGTTAACACTAGCATCCCTGAAAAAATCAAGCTCTCCGCACAAAGAGCCCCCCCCACCTCACTCCCCACAGACATAAACTGTATTGATATTTATTATCATTATATAAACGAATGAATGACATACGGAAACAAACACACGCACACAAAAGTCTTTTTTGTTTGCGCCGTAATATATTTGGACCGCCGTCTTGTCTTTACAACTGAATAAGGTGACGCAGATTGTTGCAGACATAAACTGTATCTATATTTACTGTATAACTAGAAATATAACCGAATGAATGTGATATGGAGACATATGAACACACATGCGTAAGTCTTTTTTGTTTGCGCCCTAATATATATTGGCGCTAATGCGGCCAGCTTGTGTGGGGAGTTGGGGGGGGGCTCCACCAGAGGCTCCAAAAATTTTCGGAGCTTTCAGGGATTCTAGTGTTAATAGCGCATGCAATCTGGAACAAATGTCTGCCCATACAGATCAGTATTTCTTTTGTCATTTAACCATGCATAATGCTCCCCCATCAAAAAATCTGATGGGGCATTAATCACTTATCACAACTGTGAATAGATGTGGCAGAAGAGACAGATTAATTACCTTTGTAATGCCAATTTTTGACTATAAGTAAAAAAAAAACATCAGCGAAAACATCATCAAAAATATAACGAAAACAAACCCAAGCAGAAGTTACATTTTGAGCATAACTTTGCAGCAAAATAGTATTTATCAGTGTACTAAATGGAACTAGGTAAAATACACCGTATTGTAAAATACTGTACATAGCCCGCATTTGTATTCCGTACCTACAATGATCGGTATACTGTAGATAAATTACAGACGTTACCGTGTCTTTAAGGATCATTAAGCATGTCTTGAAAAATACTTCACTAACTACTGTAGTTTCATTAATTCATTATTTAATAATAAATAGCATAATCATCATGGGTTGTGTATTGAGTGATTTAACAAATCTGTTTTATTAATCAGTTTGTTGTTGTTTTTTTACCACGTCATCTATCTATGAAACTATGTTTGCAATAAAAGAACTGCCTGTACTGTACTGTATATTAAAGATACGGTGCAGTTAACTGTGCCAGTCAATGCTCCACCTGGCGGGATTATACAGCATTGCAACCATCTTTTTAGAAAGCGCATGGGGCGTTTATGGGGCGGGGCTTCGTTTACTGCGTCATCGCGGGGGATCACATTCCGTGCACGGATCGTGCATTGACCTTGCATGGTTCTGCCATGGACCCGTCACGCTCCAGGCGGCTATTTGACGTGGCTCCCTCTGTACTTGTGCTTTAAATTCACAGAAGCAAACTAAATACTCACAGTGAACATTCAGTAGGATGAAATCAGATTTCTCACTGTATCCTTTCAAAGCACACCAGTATTTTCCAGAGTGACGATAGGAGACAGGATCAAACTGGCTGGGATTGCTGCGATTGCTGCGAGAGAGTGGTATTGAGCTGCAGCGATTGTTTGGGATTGTTTTTTGGAGTGTTTTGAGTGTTTGTGTGCTTTACCTGTTTACGTGGGTGACTGTTTATTTCTATTTATTGTTCTTATTTCGGTCGGCGTGAGTGCTTGTCTGTCCTGTCTGTTAATTAACAGCGCGATTATTACCGACAGAGAGCTGCGGGTGTCGCGTGAGCGGCGTTTTTCTGTCCGCGTTTAAACTCCATAACAAACACCCGCGGGGCGATTATAACTAATAATATCTTTTTTTTTTCTCCCTCCTCCACCCCCCCTCTGCGGAGGACTACTTTATTTGTATTTTTTTATTTTTTTTTATTTATTATTATTTTTTTTAATTTAACTTTTTATTATTATTATTATTATTTTATTATTATTTATTTTTTTTATTTTTATTTTTTTATTTGGTTCCTCAAAAGAAGGAGAGGGAGGGGGGGAGGGAACAAAGGAGAAGAAGGGGGGAAGAGAGAGAGGGATAGAGAGGAAAAGAAAAAAGAAAGAAAAAAGGAGAGAAAAGGAAAGAAAAAAAAAACAAAACAGATAATCTGCTTCCATGTCTGCTGAAAAGAGAAAGACAACATACAACACCTGTACTAACCACAACAACCATCAAACGTTAAATGTTATTGAACAGTACACACAACCCGCATTACAACACATGCCCAGAAGCAACAGCCGGTCAAGACAGTGTGTGTCCGTGAGCAGGTGTCTGTGAGCACCTGTGTGCACACCTGTGTGTGTCAGCGCGCTGGTGTTCCTAAGGTTTCTCCATGTAACTGGCTAGTAATGTGTGTGGGGAGCCACAGCCCCGCCCACCCAGGACATGAAGCCGACATGGAGGAGACCCGGGCCCCAGACATCCAGAGGCCCCTCAGGGCACGGGAACACCAGGAGGACCACCGCAGGGACGATTGCAGCCCCCACCCAGAAAAAGGCAGAGGAGCGCTCCGGAGGGGGGCCATCCGGCAGCCACATCGCAGGAACCCCAGGGGGCCGTGGCGGCGAGCACGCAGGCCCCGCCGGCGGCCGGCCACACCAGGGCAGACCGGACCCGGGGCCCAGAGGACCAAGGGCCCCCCCACCTCCCAGCTGGGACCCGACAGAGCCGGAAGGACCAGGCCCCGACAGGCAACCGCCGAGAGTGAGTCAGCACACACCAGAGCATCCAGCCCCGGACATCGAGAACCACCAACGTATCGGCAGCCGGGGGCCCCATCCACCAGCAGGGAGTGTGGTGGGGGGCAGTAGAGCCTGAGATGTTATTTCAGGTGGAGTCTAAGACCCAACCTGACACCTGCGTAAAGACAAACAGGCGCACACATACACAAGCATACGTTCCCACCCTCATGCACACATAATCAAATATTCACCCATTCGCCCAACATAAAGACACACAGAAATGAACGCCGTACACACACTCACACTCCCCATATATACTCTATACTCCGAGATCCAGGCACCACCACCCCCAGAGGGGCAATCTGCCACCAGACCTCGGAGATGGATCCCTTTTTTCCTCTGGCATGGGGACAAGAAGACCACCCCGGACTCCACCGCAGCCGAGAAGCACCAGCCCAGACCCCGACCGGACGGCCAGCTCCTCCCAGCCCCCGGCTCCAGATGGCGAACAGAGAACGGGGGTGTGAAAAGACCCCATGCTTCCCTCCGCCCGCTCATATGTGGTGTTGGTGCGTGTTGTTCTAAAGTGCTTTAAAACAGGGGAAGGGCATGGTGCTAACCACCCTCTGCCAATCAGCAGCTGGTGTCACTCGGCCCCTCCCCAGAACCCTCAATGTCTATGTGCAACTTAAAATTGAGAAGTTGGCACTGGCACCAGAGGTAAGGCTGAATGAACAGACCGACCTCTGGACGCCATTCCGTGTGCCCACCCCCAAGGCCCTAAATGTATGTGTCATGAGAGAGTAAGTAATGAGAGTGTCTAAGTTGTGATGTGTGATTGAGATACAGGTGGTCACGGGGGGACAGAGGAGGAATACCTCCCCTGCATCCCAGCGACGCACCTGCACCTCAGAGCCCTACGTGTGTGTTGGGGTGACAGAGCGGGAGGAGGGAAGCATTTAGGGATGGGGAGGAAAGGATCGGGGGGGGCAGAGGACCCCCCCTTCTGGAGCCAGCTCCCCCGCTGACCCCCATAAGCACCTCCGTTCTCCTGAAATTCACCCAGGGCGGGAGGGCCCAGGCCTATCCAATCCGGGGCCCAGAGCAGCGGCACCGCCGGGCACCATAGAGCCCGGGGCAGCCAACCGGACCCCACCACAGAGGAAAAACTACACCCACCCCACCATTCAGTCAACTCCCAAACTACATAAGACAATAGACACCCAGGTTGGGTCCATTCTCCTACTTTATTGGATTCCCCCCCACCCCCGCAGAGTGGATACACCTAAGGCAGGGACCACCTGCGGACAGATGGTAACAACCTCCCCGCCAGCTAAAGAGGCCCCCAGCCCCTCCAATGCGCCGAAGGTCCCCGCGCCGGGGCCGGGCCCCAGTGCACGCGCCAACCCACACCCCGGCGATACACCCACCAGGACCCAAGCCCCCCCAGCCCAGCCGGAACCCCAGCCCGGAGGCAGAGCGCCCCCAGAACCCCAAGCCCGCCCCGGACCCACCCAGGAGCAGCACGGCCGTCAGGCCGGCAACCTACGTCCGCCGGCACAGGCTACCCCAGCAGCGCTGCATGCAGCCGCCAGAAAGACGCCACCCAAGAGCCACCAAAGCCCCAACCAGGCCATGACCACAGTCCCAGCGCCGAAACCCCCCCCCCCAAGGGAACCCCCAGACGCCCCAAGCCCACATGCCCCCCCCCACACCAACCACAAAAACCGAAGCAGGACAAACCTGCGACCCCCCACCGCCACTAGGTAATGGAGCTGATCAAAGGAGCCCAGAGAGATTGGTCTAATGTGGCGGCAGAAGCTGTATCAAGACTAATATGGTCCAGCAAACTCTCTCTATATTGGTTGATATTAAGGTTATTTTTATTTTTCCAGTTCATGAGGACAGTCTTCTTAGCAAATGCATAAAGCGGTGAAAGCCATGTGGGTTGTGTTAATCTCTGTAGTGACACCATCTAGGTCGCCCAACAAGCAGACTGAAGGAGAGGCTGGAATGGTACATTTCAGACACTTTGATAAGTCCTCACAAATCCTGCGCCAGAACATCTGAGCAGGTGGACAAAACCAAAGAGCGTGGATGTAATTGTCAGGTGTATCCCCTTGACAGTGTGAGCAGTTGTTAGAAGACGTAAAACCCATCCTGAACATCCGATGCCCTGTATAGTGCACTCTATGCAGGATTTTGTATTGTATTAATTGTAAATTGGGACTTCTAATCAGTTCAAAGGTTTTTAAACATGTCTTAGACCAGAAATTGTGGTCCCAGCTGATTGATAGATCTGCCTCCCATTTTGCTATAGGAAGGGATATAGATCCATCCATTTTGGAAAGTGTCCTGTATATTTTAGACAATAATTTGGGGGTTTTGAGATTAAGGAATTCTGCCACACTTGGTGGTATTTGTAATTTGATTTGATTAGACTTGAATTTCCTTTTTACTATAGATCTAACTTGTTGATATTCTAAAAATCTATTCTTGTTAATCCCATGTCTTTTAACTAATAAGTCAAAGGGGATAAAGTCTATTTCTTCGAATATATGTTCCAAGTATTTAATACCTTTACAACTCCAATCCGGGAAATTTATCATATTATTGTTTAGAAGTAGGTCAGGGTTGTTCCAGATGGGAGTACGTTTGCATGGGATTAATGAAGACTCAGTCGTTTTTAGAAACTCCCACCATGCTGTCAGAGAAGAGCTGATACTGATGCTTTTGAAGCATTCGTGTCGTTTAATGTTTAAGCTAATGAATGGTAGATCCGATATCTCTATGTTATTGCATAGTGCCTGTTCTACGTCTAGCCAAGGTTCATCTAAGAGGGTATGTTTTAGCCACCCTGAGATGTTTTGAAGCCTGTTAGCTAAGAAGTAGTGGTGAAAGTTAGGCAGATCTAGTCCTCCTTTGTCCTTGGTCCTTTGCAGCGTTTTTAAGCTAATACGCGGTGGTTTATCTTTCCAAAGGAATTTAGAGATGGCGGAGTCCAGAGATCTAAACCAGTCAGGTGATGGTTTGCTCGGGATCATTGCGAATAAATAATTAATTCTTGGCAGCACCATCATTTTTATAGAGGCGACCCGTCCCATGAGTGATATGGATAGGGACTTCCATCTAGCCAGATCATCCTTTACCTTCTTTAAAAGTGGGATGTGGTTTAATTTAGTTAAATCTGCCAGCCTAGGTGAAACATTAATACCTAAATATTTGATATCTCCAGATTGCAGTGGAGTGGAGGAAGAATTCTGAAAGGAGCAGTTAATTGGAAGAGCTGTGGATTTTAACCAGTTTATCGAATAATCTGAGACTCTTGAGAAAGAGTTAATTAATGTAATTACCTCAGAGAGAGAGGTTTGTGAATGTTGGAGAAAGAGTAACACATCATCCGCATAAAGACTGACCTTATGTTCCACATTCTTGCATTTGATGCCTTTAATCACTATAGCCTGTCTAATTGCTGCTGCTAGTGGTTCAATAAAAATTGCAAACAGTGAGGGGGAGAGAGGGCATCCCTGCCTGGTGCCCCTCTTGAGACAGAAGCTAGAGGATGTTTGGTCATTTGTCCTAACACATGCTGTTGGGGAATTATATAATATTTTTAACCAGTTTATGAAAGAGGTTCCAAAACCAAATTTGTGTAATGTTGCAAATAAAAAACTCCAACTGACTCTATCGAATGCTTTTTCTGCATCTAGAGACAATATTGTGATTTGAAGGTTTTTATTGCACGAATAGTCTATCAGATTGAGTAATCTACGTGTGTTTGTTGATGAGTGCCTCCCTTTTATGAAACCAGTTTGGTCAGGATGAATTATGTGAGGGGTTATCTTCTCTATTCTTTTTGAGAGAGCTTTGCAGATTATTTTAAGGTCAACATTAATAAGGGATATTGGACGATAGCTGGTAGGCAATATAGGGTCTTTGCCTGGTTTTAGCAAGAGACTAATGTTGGCAGAATTCATATTTGGTGGTAGTCTACCATTTACCTTGGTTTCCTGCAACATTCTGTAGAATGTTGGTGACAGAATTGTCCAGAATTCTTTATAGAATTCTACTGGAAATCCATCTGGACCTGGAGCCTTATTATTGGGCATACTGTTCAAAGCTTCCTGGAGTTCACCTGGTGTCAGCGTGGAATCCATTGCCATCATTTGATTATCTGATAATTTCGGAAGGGTTATACTATCAAGAAACTGATCAATTTCGCCTTTAGATGGGTTTATCTGTGGTGAGTATAAAGATTTGTAAAAGTCCCTGAAAGTGTTGTTTATTTTTTCAGGGTCATATACTGTATCCCCAGTTAAGTCTTTAACAGCACATATAGTTGTTTTTTCTTTATTTATTTTTAACTGGTTAGCTAGAAATTTACCTGATTTATTACCATATTCATAATTTTGCCAGCGAAGTCTTTGTGCTAAGAATTGTGTTTTTTTATGAATAATTTTATTTAATTCTAATTTTGCTTTACGTATTTTGTTCAGTATTTCCTGTTCCTGGGATGATACATAAGCTTCTTCTAAGGATTTGATGGTTTCTTCTAATTCCTGAATATACTTGTTTTCTCTTTTCTTTTTATGTGATGAGAATGAGATTATTTTACCTCTCATCACAGCTTTGCCTGCTTCCCAGAGAACAGATGCTGATGTTCCAGGCAGGTCATTATAGTCTAAATATAAGGCCCACTCTTTTTTGAAATAGTTAATAAAATCTCCATCTTTAAGCAATGATGTATTAAATCTCCAGTTTCTAATTGGTGGAATGGCTTTCTTATTTATTAGGGTTAAAGATACAGGAGCATGATCGCTGACAGCTATAGGGTGTATCTCAGTATCTGAAATGTCACTCAGCAGTGAGCTACTGATTAGGAAATAATCCAGACGGGAATACGAGTGATGGACGTGTGAGAAGAAAGTATATTCCCTACGGTTGGGGTGAAGAGAACGCCATGCATCGCAAAGTCCGTGGTCGCTCATGTACTGCTTAACTATATTTATGGATTCCCAATTGCGCTGAGCAGCTGTACTGAGTGTCACGCCCCGCTCCGTCCGCTCCCGATGTGTGCCACGCCCCCTCATTATCCACGTGTGCTTTCCTGATTGTGCCCAGCTGTTTCCTGTTTCGTTTGCCTAGTCTTGTGTATATGAGTCCGCGTCTCCCCATGTATGCCAGACTTGTCATTGTAGTGTCCGTCGGTGTCCCTGCCTGTCTGTCTCTCGAGCATTAAACCCCGTTTGCACTCGACTTCCTGACTCCGTCTCCCTGCTTCTCGGATCACCGGAGCCCGATGCTGACAGAATGACAAGTCTCCGCGAAAGCACGAAGCAGCAGTCCGAGCACCAACGGCTCGGACTGCTGCAAACCTTCGTGTATTGGCAATCCCAGCCTGAGGTCCAGGAGGACCCGGTAGCCCTGGAACTGGCTAGCCGGGGCCGGGACCTGCTCAAGAAGGAGCGCCCGTCGGGGCAGGCATACCCGCTGACCAAAGCCCGGAAGTGCCTCCGCCGCCTGCAGAACCGGCTCGCCGAGCGACGGGAGGCGATCCCAACGCTCCGCTTGGGAGCCTGCACTTTGCTCCCAGCGGGGGAGTACGAGGGCTCACCACCCGCCCGGGACGACATAGCCAGCGTCCCCGCAGAGCAGCCGCCTACAGTCGAGGCTTCTAGGTATCGGCCGGAGCGTCTGGGGCACGGCGGCATTCGCGCCGCAAGAGACGCTATTTCCCGGGTCCCGAGAGCCCTTAAAGGGGCAGCGCCGATGCACTCGGCACCCCTCCTTCCGGCTCCGGAGCTGCATGATCCGGATTGGCCCGCAGCACCGCCTGCAGCTGCTGCTGCTGCCGCCGCCGATCTGCCCGCGGCTGCACTGTCTGCTGCTGCCGCCGCCGATCTGCCCGCGGCTGCGCTGTCTGCTGCTGCCGCCGCCGATCTGCCCGCGGCTGCGCTGCCTGCTGCCGCCGCCGATCTGCCCGCGGCACCGCCTGTTGCTGCTGCCGCCGCCGACCTGCCCGCGGCTGCGCTGTCTGCTGCTGCCGCCGCCGACCTGCCCGCGGCTGCGCTGTCTGCTGCTGCCGCCGCCGACCTGCCCGCGGCTGCGCTGTCTGCTGCTGCCGCCGCCGATCTGCCCGCGGCTGCGCTGCCTGCTGCCGCCGCCGATCTGCCCGCGGCACCGCCTGTTGCTGCTGCCGCCGCCGACCTGCCCGCGGCATCGCCTGTTGCTGCTGCCGCCGCCGACCTGCCCGCGGCATCGCCTGTTGCTGCTGCCGCCGCCGACCTGCCCGCGGCATCGCCTGTTGCTGCTGCCGCCGCCGATCTGCCCGCGGCACCGCCTGTTGCTGCTGCCGCCGCCGATATGCCAGCGGCACCACCTGACCCGCCGGTCCAGCCTGACCCGCCGGTCCAGCCTGACCCGCCGGTCCAGCCTGTCCCGCCTGTCCCGCCTGACCCGCCTGTCCCGCCTGACCCGCCTGTCCTGCCTGACTTGCCTGCAGTCCCGGTGGCTGGCCGCGTGATGGCGGCGCCCGCTGCGGCGCCCCCTGCTGGCCGCGTGGAGGTTGCGCCCGCTGCGGCGCCCCCTGCTGGCCGCGTGGAGGTTGCGCCCGCTGCGGCGCCCCCTGCTGGCCGCGTGGTGGCTGCGCCCGCTGCGGCGCCCCCTGCTGGCCGCGTGGTGGCTGCGCCCGCTGCGGCGCCCCCTGCTGGCCGCGTGGTGGCTGCGCCCGCTGCTGCGCCCCCTGCTGGCCGCGTGGGGGCGGCGCCCCCTGCTGACCACGGGACAGCGGTGCCTGTCCTGCCGGCACCGGAACTGCCTGTCTCGCCCGTCCTGCCGGCACTGGAACTGCCTGTCTTGCCTGTCCTGCCGGCACCGGAACTGCCTGTCTCGCCCGTCCTGCCGGCACCGGAATTGCCCGTCTTGCCTGTCCGGCCGGCACCTGAACTGCCTGAGGTGGCCACGGAGGCGCCCCCTGCCGGCCACCTGCCTGCGGCCCTGTCTGAGGCCGCCTCTCCCGTCCTGCCCGCGGCCCTGTCTGAGGCCGCCTCTCCCGTCCTGCCCGCGGCCCTGTCTGAGGCCGCCTCTCCCGTCCTGCCCGCTGCGGCGCCCCCTGCTGGCCGCGTGATGGTGACGCCCGCTGCGGCACTCCCTGCTGGTCGCGTACTGGCGGCGGCCGCTGAGGCGCCCCCTGCTGACCGTACGCCCGAGGCGCCTGCAGTGGTCCCTGCTCTGCCTGCAGCACCCTCTGCTGGCCACGTACCTGACTTGCCCGTCTCACCCGTCTTGCCTCTGGCTGCCCCGCCTGCGGCCACGCCCGCGGCTCTGGCTGCCCCGCCTGCGGCCACGCCCGCGGCTCTGGCTGCCCCGCCCGCGGCTCTGGCTGCCCCGCCCGCGGCTCTGGCTGCCCCGCCTGCAGCCACGCCCGAGGCTCCGGCTGCCCCGCCTGTTGCCTCTTTGGAGGCCATGACACTTGTCTGCCCAGACTTGGCCTCCCTCCTGACTCCCTCTCCCTTACCCCGGCAAGGCCGACACCCCCCAGGACCCCGCCTGTCAGTTTCCCGTAAGGGACGGGGACACAGGCGTCGGGCCCGGGTCCCGCCCGCCCTGCCCCCTGGCTCGCCCGTTAGGCCCCTGGCTGTGGCTCGGTGGCTGCCTGCGGGTCCTCCGGCTCGGGGTCGGCGGTCGCCTCCGGGTCCCCCCCTGGATCCTCGGTGCCGGTCCTCGGTCCCTCCTCCGGCTCCATGTCGGTCGCCTCCGGGCCCCCCTGCTCCGGCTGGGCGTCGGACGGCGCCTTCGCCGGCTCCGGCTGCGCCTCCGCCTGCCGCGGCTTCCCCCTCCTGCCCGCCTGCACTGGTGTTCCCTCCTGCTCCCTCCGTGTCCCCTCCGTCACTCCCTCGTCCCGTTCCCTTGGCCCCTGGGTGGTCCCCTCCTGCTCCCTCCTCCCTCTCCCCTGCGGCCCCTCCGGCCGCTGCCCGTCGCCCGCTTGGGCTCCCTCGGGCTCCCCTTTGTCCCCCTTCCGTTCCTGTCTGGTCTCCCCTGTCTGCTCCTTCTCTCTTCGTCCCGCCTGTGTCTGTTCCTCGTCCCTTTGTTCCTCCTCTGTACACTCCTGGCCCCTTCGTGTCGCCTGTGGGTGTCCCCGATGTGTCCCTCTTCTCTGTTTGCTTGTCTGCGTTTCCTGTCCTTTGTCGTGTCTTGTCCTTTTTCTCGTCTTTGTTCCTGTTCTGTGTCTCTGTCCTGTTTCCCTGGTCTCGTTGATGGTTTTGTTCTTGTCTTCCAGGTCCTGTTCCCCGGTCCCGTCCGTCGCCTCCTCTCGGGCGCGCCCGGTGTGCGCGCCTTTGGGGGGGGGTTCTGTCACGCCCCGCTCCGTCCGCTCCCGATGTGTGCCACGCCCCCTCATTATCCACGTGTGCTTTCCTGATTGTGCCCAGCTGTTTCCTGTTTCGTTTGCCTAGTCTTGTGTATATGAGTCCGCGTCTCCCCATGTATGCCAGACTTGTCATTGTAGTGTCCGTCGGTGTCCCTGCCTGTCTGTCTCTCGAGCATTAAACCCCGTTTGCACTCGACTTCCTGACTCCGTCTCCCTGCTTCTCGGATCACCGGAGCCCGATGCTGACACTGAGCCTGTCCATTTCTTTATTTAGTGCGAAGTTGAGGTCGCCCCCAAGAACGAGTGAGCTATCTAGGTGTTCAGAGAGTGCGGTAAAGAAAACGTGGAAGAATGAAGGGTTATCAACATTTGGACCATATATACTAACAATACATAACTTTTTGTTAAGTATAGATAATTTAATGATTATAAATCTACCTTCTGGATCTATAATTGTGTTGAGTAATGTGAAATTAACATTTTTATGTATTAAAATTGCTACTCCCCTTTGCCTAGAGTTATAACAGGCTGAGAACACATTAGGAAACTCAGGTGTTTTAAGTTCATCTGTAGCTGTGGCAGGTCTATGAGTCTCTTGTAATAAAACAACGTCTGCCTGTAGTTTTTTAAGCTGGCTAAATATTTTTAACCTCTTCTCTCTGGAGCCAGCTCCATGCACATTCCATGAGACAAACCTTAGTGTGCCCATCGACCTGTCTGTGTAGCTAATATTGCACGTGCAAATGAGTTAGATATGAGCAAGCGTGTGAGCGCTTGTGTGCGTGTGTATCCTATATGTCTGTGTGCACTATAAGGTCGGAGTGGTTGTGGTGAAGCTGAGTACATATGTACATGGTCGTGCCGTGCAGATGTGTAAAAATCGAGGGTGTTGTGAGTGACTGAGTAGAGATTTAAAGCAGGTGATCGGTGCAGGGAAAGCAGGGAGAAGTGAAAAAGACATACAAAGGGGCACGCGAGTAAGGGGGTAAATAAGAAACATAGAAACGAGAACATTGTTAGGACTGAAGCGCTGCGGAGACTGACGGCAGTGTATTTGTTATGACATAACATTAAATTAGCGAATTAACATGTATAAGCTAGATTGATGTGAACGGAATAACTAATAATATCTAACGTCGGTATCGCTACCCGGCGCCGGAAAAGGACAGTTGCTCCTGAGCTTTGCTCGGTCGCCAGTCGGGGCCGGGAGGACATTTTCCACTTTTTTCCCGCTCCGGCAGTAGCCTGCTGTGAGGGGGTTTTTGTGGTTTTTCGACCTCCCAAGAGCAACTTCGATTTCGCCTTGTTCATACTTGGTTCAGGCAGGTTCTGGTAAGTAGTAGTAAATTTATCAGGTTTAAAATTTTAAATAAAATAATAATTAAGTTCCGTTTTAAAACAAGTAATAACTTATTTTAGTGTACTCCGCACGTTACTGCATTTATTGTTACGCAAATTAATCTTTATAGTTAAATACACTATATAAATTTACTGGGCTGGGAGTACGGGGTCATAGTGAGTTAGTTAATTATGGGGCCAGCTCAGTGTTGCGTTTGCAAGATGTTTGCCCTTCTGGACGTTAGTGTCCAGTCGGACTTCATCTGCGAGCGATGTAAGCTAGTGGACTCACTCATGGTCAAGGTTCGCGACCTTGAGGAGCAACTGGCTCTCATCCAATGCAACAGTGAGTTAGATGAGCTAGTTGATACGCCGTTTAGGGAGATGGTGTGTACGCCACTAGCGGGGGGGAGGGAGAATGAAGAGCAGAGAGGTCGAGAGAGCTGGGTGACCGTAGGTCGTAGACGCAGGAAAAGGCGTACACATGTTACAGAGGCGGCATCACCTGAGGTGTCTGTGTCTAACAGGTTTCAGGTGCTTCCAGCTTTAGAGCCGGAAGGGACTGGGGAAGCAGGTGGGCCCTTGGGCACTGAGGAGCCCCCTCCCCCCAGAAAGAGGGAGGTTGTGGTAGTGGGGGATTCAATTATTAGGGGAGTAGACAGTTATGTGTGCACGCGTGATAGAGGGTCCCGTACGGTGTCTTGCCTGCCTGGTACCCAGATAGGAGACCTTCCAGATCGTGTGGACAAGCTTTTGGCCCCAGCTGGGGTGGATCCAGTTGTCGTGGTGCATGTTGGCACCAACGACATAGGCAAGGGTAGAAGGGCTGTTCTGCAGGATAAATTTATAGAAGTCGCCAATAAGCTTAGAAGCAGAACGTCCATGGTGGTATTTTCTGAAATACTCCCCGTGCCACGCGCAAGTCAGGCTAAGTTAGCTGAGATAAGGAGATTAAATGCGTGGCTAAAAGGATGGTGTAGGAAAGAGGGGTTTAGGTTTATGGGGCACTGGAGGACCTTCTGGAACAGGTGGGACCTGTTCAAGCCGGATGGGTTGCATCTGAACCGGAGGGGAACCAGTGTACTGGGAAGGCGTATTTATAGAGTAGTTGAGGAATGTTTAAACTAGGGACTGGGGGGGGCAGGGAGGTTAGTTAAGTATGTAACTGGGGGGAAACGGAAAGCCCCAAAAAATCATATTTTAAGTAGGCACTGTAATAGGCCTACCCTTTGTTGTCTGTATTTAAATGCCAGGAGTATTAGGAATAAGATTCATGATTTAGAGGCTCTTATCTCATCAGACTCTTATGATATTATAGCAATAACTGAAACGTGGTTGAGTGATAAGGATGGACAAGAATATAATATGGATGGTTACACATTGTTCCGTAAAGACCGTATAGGTAAGAAGGGAGGTGGTGTTGCAGTATATGTAAAGGAAAACTTGCAGGCAAGGGAGCTTAATGATATAAGTAAAAGTACAGAAGCTATATGGGTAAAATTAGATGCTACAAACTCAAATAGCCTAATTGTCGGTGTTTGTTACAGAGCACCCAATGTAGCTGCTGAGGAAAGCAGATTGTTATACAGTGATATTAGGATTATGAGCAATAAAAATGATGTGGTAGTTATGGGTGATTTTAATCTACCGGGGATGCAGTGGGACATTGTTGCTGGCTCTTCTGAAAATGAACTTGAGATGGTGGAATTAGTACAGGATTGTTTTTTTACTCAGTTTGTTAACACCCCTACCAGGGGAGATGCCATTCTTGATCTTGTTTTGTCTAATAACCAGGACAGGATTGGTAAATTAGACGTTTTAGAACCACTTGACAGTAGCGATCATAACATGGTTAAATTTGAGGTTAAGTTTAGTGCCCGAAGAGCAAAGTCCAAATCAAAAATATATAATGTTAGGAAGGCTAACTTCAATTGTATGAGATTAAAACTAGAAACTGTGAACTGGATGGAGTTAAATAAAACTGTTGAAGAGGCATGGGAATTTTTTAAAAGCACATTATTGCAAGTGCAAGAGGACTTCATACCTGTTTCCAGCAAGAATAAATCTAGGAAATTGCAACCTAGGTGGTTTAATAGGGAAATAAAGTATAAAGTAAGGAGGAAAAGGGCTTTGTTCCAGAGATGGAAAATAACTGATGATGACATAATTAAGCAAGAGTATCTAAATCTACAGGCTGAATTAAAAAATGACATTAGACGAGCTAAAAGGAATGTCGAAAGGAAGATCGCATTGGAGGCTAAGGATGACGTTAAAAGTTTCTTCCAGTATTTTAACTCTAAAAGAGCTCTAAAAGCTGAAATTACTAATCTGCAGGATAGTAAGGGTCTTATAATTGAAAACGACATTGACATAGTAAATGAGTTCAATGATAGTTTTGCACGGGTATTCACTGTTGAGGACACTAGTAACTTACCAGTTCTTATTACTAATCCAACATCGTCTATAACTAATATATATATAACTGAAGCTGATGTTTTGCAAAGCCTAGCTAAGCTCAAAATAAATAAATCACAGGGCCCTGATGGCATCTTACCTACAGTGTTAAAAGAGATGAGGGATATTATTTGCCGACCCTTAACATAACTGTTTCAAAAATCCTTATCTGAAGGTGTGGTACCTTCTGATTGGAAGCATGCCAACATAACGCCCATTTTCAAAAAAGGGGATAGAAGTAATTTGTCAAACTATAGGCCAATCAGTCTAACTTGTATAACTGGTAAAGTTATGGAGGCTATAATCAAAGAGAAAATGGTAGATTACCTGGACTCAAATAACATTTTGAGGGATAGCCAGCATGGATTTAGGAGAGGTAGATCCTGTTTAACAAATCTGTTGGAGTTTTTTGAGGAAGCTACTCAGGAAGTTGATGATAAGAAGGCCTATGATGTCATCTACTTAGATTTCCAAAAGGCTTTTGATGTTGTTCCCCACAAGAGGCTCTCACTTAAACTCAAAGCGACAGGTATTTTAGGAACTGTAGCAACCTGGATTGATAACTGGTTAACGGATAGGAAGCAGCGAGTAGTTATAAGAGGCTCAATGTCACTGCGTTCATAGTGGGGTACTGCAGGGTTCAATTTTAGGACCACTTTTGTTCCTAATTTACATAAATGATATAGACACCAATATATACAGTAAACTGGTGAAATTTGCAGATGACACCAAGGTGGGTGGTGTAGCAGATACTGAACTAGCGGCTCAGCAGCTACAGCGGGATCTTAATTTAATTAGTGACTGGGCTGACACCTGGCAGATGAAATTTAACATAGACAAATGTAAGGTACTCCATGTAGGGAGCAGAAATATAAAGTACAGGTATTTTATGGGACCTACTGAAATAAAGGTAGCTGATTATGAGAAAGACCTTGGTGTGTATGTTGATGCTTCCATGTCTCATTCTCACCAGTGCGGGGAAGCAATAAAAAAGGCCAATAGGATGTTGGGGTATATCTCCAGGTGTGTGGAGTTTAAGTCAAGGGAGGTAATGCTAAGATTATACAATTCCTTGGTGAGACCTCACCTAGAATATTGTGTACAGGTTTGGTCACCATATCTTAAAAAGGACATAGCGGCCTTAGAAAAGGTGCAGCGTAGGGCCACAAGAATGATTCCTGGTCTTAGAGGAATGTCATACGAGGAAAGGTTATTTGAGCTAAATCTGTTCAGCCTCAAGCAAAGGAGACTGAGGGGGGACATGATCCAGGTCTATAAGATTCTAACAGGTTTGGATGCTGTTCAACCGAATAGTTACTTCAGCATTAGTTCAAATACAAGAACTCGTGGCCATAGGTGGAAATTAGCGGGAGAACATTTCAAACTGGATTTAAGGAAGCACTTCTTTACACAGCGTGTAGTCAGAGTATGGAATAGTCTTTCTGATAACGTAGTGCAAGCTGAATCCTTGGGTTCCTTTAAATCAGAGCTAGATAAGATTTTAACAACTCTGAGCTATTAGTTAAGTTCTCCCCAAGCAAGCTCGATTGGCCGAATGGCCTCCTCTCGTTTGTATAGTTCTTATGTTCTTATGTTCTTATGAAGTGTGGACTGTGTCTGTGGCAGCGACTGGTTGTCCTTAAACCAGGTGAATTTTGACTGCCTATGAGAACAAATACCTGTGTCACATGTCAGATTCACAGAGTCTCCTTCTCTTAGTGTACCATTGTCTCCAGATGATGTCATCACCACCTTCAGTTCTAAAAATTATGTATAAGAAGAAGCAGTCTGAGATTCTTGCAGTTTTTATAATATGTCTATTCCCTATCATAAGAAGATGCCAAAGATGAGGAATCTTTACACGATAGATAGCTCGTCATTACGTTAATGTCCTTAATGCTCTCATAATTCAGAAACATTTATCAGAGCTGATATTGTCCTGCTTGAATAAGTACTGATGAATTCATTTAGTAATACATAAGATGCATGACATATTTGTATGATGAAACCAGTCAGTGAAAGTAGAGCAAGCTAAAGACTCACCATGAACTTGAAGAGTCACTCCAGTTGTACCACACTGTTCACACCCATTTGTTGTAAATCTGAATCTATACACTCCAGCATCAGTCTCTGTAATGTTCTTTATCTGTAATGAGCAGTTCTTCCCTTTGTCCACAAAGAACTCTGCTCTATTTCTGAACGCAGCATCAATGTCTCTATTAGTACTGTGATAGGCGTATGGTTTTCCAGTACAGTCCGCATTATTATGACTCCACATCATGGACTCCACTTTGTATGACTGTGGATAATCATATTTACACTGAATGATGATAGTTGATCCTTTCACTGCACACAGGTTTGTCTGTGGATAATGTACAGTCCATGGACCAGCTAGAAACCACCAAAAACAAGAAAAATGTAATCACCAATGGTTTTACTGCAAGGTATAAGTGAAATATGACAAAATTAAAGCATGGAAAAACTTACTTTGAACGTTCAAATTAACTTCTGTAGACCGAGTGTCTTCACTGCCTTTCAGAGCACAAGAGTATTTTCCAGAGTGAGGATAACAGACAGGTTTAAACTGAAGTGTGGACTGTGTTCCTGTGAGCCTCTGTTTCTGCTTAAACCAGGTGAATTCTGATTGGCTGTGAAGGCAGCTCCCTGTGTCACATGTGAGAGTCACAGAGTCTCCTTCTCTTGATGCACCATTTACTCCAGATGAGATCACCTTCAGTTCTGAAAGCATACAGGATATATTACAATGCGCAGATTTAGATTCTTGCAGTATTTGCAGTTTCACATGTGAGAATGACTTGTAAAAGAAGAAAAACCAGAAAATCAAAAATAAGTATTCTTCAGAAACACTTGTTATCCTTCTGTCGGTAGTTAGCTTGTCATTACTTTAATGTCCTTAATGCTCTCATAATTCATAAACATTTCTAAGAGCTGATATTCTCCTGCTTGAATAAGTACTGATGAATTCATTCAGTAATACATAAGATGCATGATATGTTTGTATGATGAAACCAGTCACTGAAAGTAGAGCAAGATAAAGACTCACCATGAACTCGAAGAGTCACTCCAGTTGTACCACACTGTTCACACCCATTTGTTGTAAATCTGAATCTATACACTCCAGCATCAGTCTTTCTAATGTTCTTGATCATTAATGAGCAGCTCTTCCCTCTGTCCACAAAGAACTCTGCTCTATTTCTGAACGCAGCATCAATGTCTCTATTAGTACTGTGATAGGCGTATGGTTTTCCAGTACAGTCCGTATTATTATGACTCCACATCATGGACTCCACTTTGTATGACTGTGGATAATCATATTTACACTGAATGATGATAGTTGATCCTTTCACTGCACACAGGCTTGTCTGTGGATAATGTACAGTCCATGGACCAGCTAGAAACCACCAAAAACAAGAAAAATGTAATCACCAATGGTTTTACTGCAAGGTATAAGTGAAATATGACAAAATTAAAGCATGGAAAAACTTACTTTGAACGTTCAAATTAACTTCTGTAGACCGAGTGTCTTCACTGCCTTTCAGAGCACAAGAGTATTTTCCAGAGTGAGGATAACAGACAGGTTTAAACTGAAGTGTGGACTGTGTTCCTGTGAGCCCCTGTATCTGCTTAAACCAGGTGAATTCTGATTGGCTGTGAAGGCAGCTCCCTGTGTCACATGTGAGAGTCACAGAGTCTCCTTCTCTTGATGCACCATTTACTCCAGATGAGATCACCTTCAGTTCTGAAAGCATACAGGATATATTACAATGCGCAGATTTAGATTCTTGCATTATTTGCAGTTTCACATGTGAGAATGACTTGTAAAAGAAGAAAAACCAGAAAATCAAAAATAAGTATTCTTCAGAAACACTTGTTATCCTTCTGTCGGTAGTTAGCTTGTCATTACTTTAATGTCCTTAATGCTCTCTTAATTCATAAACATTTCTAAGAGCTGATATTCTCCTGCTTGAATAAGTACTGATGAATTCATTCAGTAATACATAAGATGCATGATATGTTTGTATGATGAAACCAGTCACTGAAAGTAGAGCAAGATAAAGACTCACCATGAACTCGAAGAGTCACTCCAGTTGTACCACACTGTTCACACCCATTTGTTGTAAATCTGAATCTATACACTCCAGCATCAGTCTTTCTAATGTTCTTGATCATTAATGAGCAGCTCTTCCCTCTGTCCACAAAGAACTCTGCTCTATTTCTGAACGCAGCATCAATGTCTCTATTAGTACTGTGATAGGCGTATGGTTTTCCAGTACAGTCCGTATTATTATGACTCCACATCATGGACTCCACTTTGTATGACTGTGGATAATCATATTTACACTGAATGATGATAGTTGATCCTTTCACTGCACACAGGCTTGTCTGTGGATAATGTACAGTCCATGGACCAGCTAGAAACCACCAAAAACAAGAAAAATGTAATCACCAATGGTTTTACTGCAAGGTATAAGTGAAATATGACAAAATTAAAGCATGGAAAAACTTACTTTGAACGTTCAAATTAACTTCTGTAGACCGAGTGTCTTCACTGCCTTTCAGAGCACAAGAGTATTTTCCAGAGTGAGGATAACAGACAGGTTTAAACTGAAGTGTGGACTGTGTTCCTGTGAGCCCCTGTATCTGCTTAAACCAGGTGAATTCTGATTGGCTGTGAAGGCAGCTCCCTGTGTCACATGTGAGAGTCACAGAGTCTCCTTCTCTTGATGCACCATTTACTCCAGATGAGATCACCTTCAGTTCTGAAAGCATACAGGATATATTACAATGCGCAGATTTAGATTCTTGCATTATTTGCAGTTTCACATGTGAGAATGACTTGTAAAAGAAGAAAAACCAGAAAATCAAAAATAAGTATTCTTCAGAAACACTTGTTATCCTTCTGTCGGTAGTTAGCTTGTCATTACTTTAATGTCCTTAATGCTCTCTTAATTCATAAACATTTCTAAGAGCTGATATTCTCCTGCTTGAATAAGTACTGATGAATTCATTCAGTAATACATAAGATGCATGATATGTTTGTATGATGAAACCAGTCACTGAAAGTAGAGCAAGATAAAGACTCACCATGAACTCGAAGAGTCACTCCAGTTGTACCACACTGTTCACACCCATTTGTTGTAAATCTGAATCTATACACTCCAGCATCAGTCTTTCTAATGTTCTTGATCATTAATGAGCAGCTCTTCCCTCTGTCCACAAAGAACTCTGCTCTATTTCTGAACGCAGCATCAATGTCTCTATTAGTACTGTGATAGGCGTATGGTTTTCCAGTACAGTCCGTATTATTATGACTCCACATCATGGACTCCACTTTGTATGACTGTGGATAATCATATTTACACTGAATGATGATAGTTGATCCTTTCACTGCACACAGGCTTGTCTGTGGATAATGTACAGTCCATGGACCAGCTAGAAACCACCAAAAACAAGAAAAATGTAATCACCAATGGTTTTACTGCAAGGTATAAGTGAAATATGACAAAATTAAAGCATGGAAAAACTTACTTTGAACGTTCAAATTAACTTCTGTAGACCGAGTGTCTTCACTGCCTTTCAGAGCACAAGAGTATTTTCCAGAGTGAGGATAACAGACAGGTTTAAACTGAAGTGTGGACTGTGTTCCTGTGAGCCCCTGTATCTGCTTAAACCAGGTGAATTCTGATTGGCTGTGAAGGCAGCTCCCTGTGTCACATGTGAGAGTCACAGAGTCTCCTTCTCTTGATGCACCATTTACTCCAGATGAGATCACCTTCAGTTCTGAAAGCATACAGGATATATTACAATGCGCAGATTTAGATTCTTGCATTATTTGCAGTTTCACATGTGAGAATGACTTGTAAAAGAAGAAAAACCAGAAAATCAAAAATAAGTATTCTTCAGAAACACTTGTTATCCTTCTGTCGGTAGTTAGCTTGTCATTACTTTAATGTCCTTAATGCTCTCTTAATTCATAAACATTTCTAAGAGCTGATATTCTCCTGCTTGAATAAGTACTGATGAATTCATTCAGTAATACATAAGATGCATGATATGTTTGTATGATGAAACCAGTCACTGAAAGTAGAGCAAGATAAAGACTCACCATGAACTCGAAGAGTCACTCCAGTTGTACCACACTGTTCACACCCATTTGTTGTAAATCTGAATCTATACACTCCAGCATCAGTCTTTCTAATGTTCTTGATCATTAATGAGCAGCTCTTCCCTCTGTCCACAAAGAACTCTGCTCTATTTCTGAACGCAGCATCAATGTCTCTATTAGTACTGTGATAGGCGTATGGTTTTCCAGTACAGTCCGTATTATTATGACTCCACATCTTGGACTCCACTTTGTATGACTGTGGATAATCATATTCACACTGAATGATGATAGTTGATCCTTTCACTGCACACAGGCTTGTCTGTGGATAATGTACAGTCCATGGACCAGCTAGAAACCACCAAAAACAAGAAAAATGTAATCACCAATGGTTTTACTGCAAGGTATAAGTGAAATATGACAAAATTAAAGCATGGAAAAACTTACTTTGAACGTTCAAATTAACTTCTGTAGACCGAGTGTCTTCACTGCCTTTCAGAGCACAAGAGTATTTTCCAGAGTGAGGATAACAGACAGGTTTAAACTGAAGTGTGGACTGTGTTCCTGTGAGCCCCTGTATCTGCTTAAACCAGGTGAATTCTGATTGGCTGTGAAGGCAGCTCCCTGTGTCACATGTGAGAGTCACAGAGTCTCCTTCTCTTGATGCACCATTTACTCCAGATGAGATCACCTTCAGTTCTGAAAGCATACAGGATATATTACAATGCGCAGATTTAGATTCTTGCATTATTTGCAGTTTCACATGTGAGAATGACTTGTAAAAGAAGAAAAACCAGAAAATCAAAAATAAGTATTCTTCAGAAACACTTGTTATCCTTCTGTCGGTAGTTAGCTTGTCATTACTTTAATGTCCTTAATGCTCTCTTAATTCATAAACATTTCTAAGAGCTGATATTCTCCTGCTTGAATAAGTACTGATGAATTCATTCAGTAATACATAAGATGCATGATATGTTTGTATGATGAAACCAGTCACTGAAAGTAGAGCAAGATAAAGACTCACCATGAACTCGAAGAGTCACTCCAGTTGTACCACACTGTTCACACCCATTTGTTGTAAATCTGAATCTATACACTCCAGCATCAGTCTTTCTAATGTTCTTGATCATTAATGAGCAGCTCTTCCCTCTGTCCACAAAGAACTCTGCTCTATTTCTGAACGCAGCATCAATGTCTCTATTAGTACTGTGATAGGCGTATGGTTTTCCAGTACAGTCCGTATTATTATGACTCCACATCATGGACTCCACTTTGTATGACTGTGGATAATCATATTTACACTGAATGATGATAGTTGATCCTTTCACTGCACACAGGCTTGTCTGTGGATAATGTACAGTCCATGGACCAGCTAGAAACCACCAAAAACAAGAAAAATGTAATCACCAATGGTTTTACTGCAAGGTATAAGTGAAATATGACAAAATTAAAGCATGGAAAAACTTACTTTGAACGTTCAAATTAACTTCTGTAGACCGAGTGTCTTCACTGCCTTTCAGAGCACAAGAGTATTTTCCAGAGTGAGGATAACAGACAGGTTTAAACTGAAGTGTGGACTGTGTTCCTGTGAGCCCCTGTATCTGCTTAAACCAGGTGAATTCTGATTGGCTGTGAAGGCAGCTCCCTGTGTCACATGTGAGAGTCACAGAGTCTCCTTCTCTTGATGCACCATTTACTCCAGATGAGATCACCTTCAGTTCTGAAAGCATACAGGATATATTACAATGCGCAGATTTAGATTCTTGCATTATTTGCAGTTTCACATGTGAGAATGACTTGTAAAAGAAGAAAAACCAGAAAATCAAAAATAAGTATTCTTCAGAAACACTTGTTATCCTTCTGTCGGTAGTTAGCTTGTCATTACTTTAATGTCCTTAATGCTCTCTTAATTCATAAACATTTCTAAGAGCTGATATTCTCCTGCTTGAATAAGTACTGATGAATTCATTCAGTAATACATAAGATGCATGATATGTTTGTATGATGAAACCAGTCACTGAAAGTAGAGCAAGATAAAGACTCACCATGAACTCGAAGAGTCACTCCAGTTGTACCACACTGTTCACACCCATTTGTTGTAAATCTGAATCTATACACTCCAGCATCAGTCTTTCTAATGTTCTTGATCATTAATGAGCAGCTCTTCCCTCTGTCCACAAAGAACTCTGCTCTATTTCTGAACGCAGCATCAATGTCTCTATTAGTACTGTGATAGGCGTATGGTTTTCCAGTACAGTCCGTATTATTATGACTCCACATCTTGGACTCCACTTTGTATGACTGTGGATAATCATATTCACACTGAATGATGATAGTTGATCCTTTCACTGCACACAGGCTTGTCTGTGGATAATGTACAGTCCATGGACCAGCTAGAAACCACCAAAAACAAGAAAAATGTAATCACCAATGGTTTTACTGCAAGGTATAAGTGAAATATGACTAAATTTAAGCATGGAAAAACTTACTTTGAACGTTCAAATTAACTTCTGTAGACCGAGTGTCTTCACTGCCTTTCAGAGCACAAGAGTATTTTCCAGAGTGAGGATAACAGACAGGTTTAAACTGAAGTGTGGACTGTGTTTCTCTGAGCCTCTGTTTGTGCTTAAACCAGGTGAATTCTGATTGGCTGTGAAGGCAGCTCCCTGTGTCACATGTGAGAGTCACAGAGTCTCCTTCTCTTGATGCACCATTTACTCCAGATGAGATCACCTGCAGTTCTGAAAGCATACAGGATATATTACAATGTGCAGATTTAGATTCTTGCAGTATTTGCAGTTTCACATGTGAGAATGACTTGTAAAAGAAGAAAAACCAGAAAATCAAAAATAAGTATTCTTCAGAAACACTTGTTATCCTTCTGTCGGTAGTTAGCTTGTCATTACTTTAATGTCCTTAATGCTCTCATAATTCATAAACATTTCTAAGAGCTGATATTCTCCTGCTTGAATAAGTACTGATGAATTCATTCAGTAATACATAAGATGCATGATATGTTAGTATGATGAAACCAGTCACTGAAAGTAGAGCAAGATAAAGACTCACCATCAACTCGAAGAGTCACTCCAGTTGTACCACACTGTTCACACCCATTTGTTGTAAATCTGAATCTATACACTCCAGCATCAGTCTTTCTAATGTTCTTGATCATTAATGAGCAGCTCTTCCCTCTGTCCACAAAGAACTCTGCTCTATTTCTGAACGCAGCATCAATGTCTCTATTAGTACTGTGATAGGCGTATGGTTTTCCAGTACAGTCCGTATTATTATGACTCCACATCTTGGACTCCACTTTGTATGACTGTGGATAATCATATTCACACTGAATGATGATAGTTGATCCTTTCACTGCACACAGGCTTGTCTGTGGATAATGTACAGTCCATGGACCAGCTAGAAACCACCAAAAACAAGAAAAATGTAATCACCAATGGTTTTACTGCAAGGTATAAGTGAAATATGACAAAATTAAAGCATGGAAAAACTTACTTTGAACGTTCAAATTAACTTCTGTAGACCGAGTGTCTTCACTGCCTTTCAGAGCACAAGAGTATTTTCCAGAGTGAGGATAACAGACAGGTTTAAACTGAAGTGTGGACTGTGTTCCTGTGAGCCTCAGACTCTCCCTCTCACTGCTTTATCTCCCCTAGATGACGTCACCATCACCTTTAAATCTAAAGCTAAATAATTTCATCCATAGTCTACTCACTATGATTGTTCTTGTTTTCTAATGAGAGAAAATGTCCTCACATTCATGGAACCAAAATATCTCCACCAGCATTTTCTTATTTGATAGTTATTACATATTTTCTACAACGTAGACCATATAATTTCAATAGCCCTGAAACCATTAAAGCTGCAGTTATTATATAACTGCTCTGTATGGGGAGTTTGCAGGTTCTCTCCCTGAATAACCCTGTTCAGGATTTGTGGCTGTGGGGGATGGATGGATGAAGAGCTTTTTATAAAGACTTACCATCGACTTTAAGAGTCACTCCAGGCTGTCCAGTCCAATTTCCCTCTTGCTTATCAGTTGTGAATCGGAATCTATACACTCCAGCATCAGTACTTGTAATCTTCTTTATCTTTAATGTACAGTTTTTCTCTGTGCTCCCCAGGTACTCTGCCCTGTCTTTGTACTCAGCTTTTATTTCAGTCTTATCAGTATGATACACATAAGGTGGCTGACCAAGACACCCAGAATTATGACACCACATGACATCCTGCACACTGTATCCTGATGGATAATCATACTCGCAGGGAATGACCACAGCAGATCCTCTCATAGCACAGACATGACTCACTGGATAATTTACACTCCAATGATCACCCAGGACACCTGGAAAACAATAATAATCAATGGCAGCATGATATAAAAGGGAAATATGTCAGTTGGGGAGCCTCCTGTAGGATCACACATGCACATATCACAGGGCCTAAATTCCAGGTGGCCTGAGACAAGGCCGAGCCTGGTACGAGAGGCACCAAAGGGGGGTTACACACACAAACACACACACACAGATAACCAGGGAGGCTAGCACTCCAACTTTTATTGCCCAAAGATTTAGGGACCTAAAGTCACATAGATAAAATAATTAATTGTTTAATCAATTAATGCAGATGGTATGAGGTATGTACCTGTGAAGCTGGTATGGCATGTTTGGTATCAAACTGATTGTTAATCACCCCTGATTCCAAATCTGGTCAGTGATTACCATAAAAGTGGATGTATCAAAAGTTATAACAGCTTAATGAAAATCATCAGTAAAGGTAGAATCAGGCGGGCCATAAATCTAAAAAGGACTGATACAGACCCCCTTCCGAAAGCCCGCCAAATGGATGGCCAGCCATTGGGCCAGGATTCGAATTCCTGGTCATCCCTATTCATGAACTTTAGACCATAAAACCCTGGACCTCAGAACAAAGCGTGCAGAGAACAACCAGCAGCAGCGCAGAGAACACCCAGCAGCCGTACAGAAAAGACCATCATCCCGGGAGACGAGAAACCCACCAGAAACCCTCCGGTGAAGGCCCAGCTGAACAGAGAACAGCACCCAAGACAAAGCTTCACCAGGAGAGAGAATCCAAAGGGGCTCCACTCCACTGCTTCAAACGCCGCGCCTTCCTGAGTGCCATCGGCTCAGCAGCTCTGCCATCAACTGCCAAGACCCCCCCCCCCCCCCCCCCACTCTTCAACCAAGTAAACCAACTTCCTTTCATTCTAACAACTTAAGCTGTTCTGTTAACCTGCTATAAGACTTTAGGGTCGTGTTTCCACAAACTGTGCTTGCTTTGCAGAACAGTATTTCCCATTTAAGGTTACTCATTTAAATCCGGTCATTGCATTTTCATAATTACATTGTTTGTTTTATTCCGTTATTTCGTGTTTGTTGTTGTGTTAGGTGTAATGTCTGTCTTATGTTAGTTGTAGTGTTAGCTAGGAATAAATGCATGTCTTTTACACAACTTTAGCCTCCGTCATTGAGTGTCTCATAATAAGTTCCTGCCTTTGTGCGATCTTGCTACACGCTCTGAACCTCAAACTCGCCTGAAACATCGCGAGACTCTCTCTCATCGGCCGTGAGGGGGGCTTCGCTACCCATTGTTTACATTACCTGGTGACGAAGCTCGGTGGATGAGCCTTCTAACCCAGGTTACTAAGTGATACTGGTAATTAGTGAATCCCATTTAAGTCTCACATTAACAGACTCACGGGGATACCGCAATCGAGTTTGGAGGAGCCGACCATTCGGCATAACAATTGATTAATAATCGGCATTAAATAATAATTAATTAAACTTTAATTAATTCAAACATATTGGTGGAGAATATTAAAATTTATTTGAGCTATTAATTCCTACACTCCTGTACGCTGTATTGGATTAGGTGATGTCAGGTCACATGCTTTAATGCAGGGCTCACCAACCTTTTTGAAACTGAGAGCTACTTCACAGGTACTGAGCCATACGAATGGCTACCAGTTTGAAATGCCCTCCTAAACTTATCTAAACTTCATGTATAATAAACATGTTTTATTAGATATGGTCAATTTCAAATCTATATAAATGCAAATGTGATTAAAGAAGAATAGCAACAGGATAAAATTAAATTTTAAACGCTGCTTACAGGTGAGTTGTGCTATTTTTTGAACAGGTCAGAGGGCGACTCATGTGGTCCTTGGGGGCATCCTGGTGCCCGCGGGCACCGTGTTGGTGACCCCTGCTTTAATGAATTTAGTTTGTTTTTTGTGTGGGGTTGATTTCCTTTGTGCCATATACATTTTGAGCATTTTTTTTGTTTTGTTGTGATTGTTCCATATTGAACTGAGTTGTACCTTTTTACAAGCAGCTGAGAGACTCCAGGATCCATTTGCTGATTGCGGTCTCTTGGCCTCACTGCTCTACACAGCCTCCGCATTACAGCCCTGACCTGGGAGTCGGCTTCACGGCCCCCTTTACTCATTAAGGCAGACATGCTGAGCTTCCTTCCAGAAGAACCGGGACCATCAGAGCTGATGCCACACGGTGTTGCATTATGCCGATAAATGACTGTATGTTTAATTATGTCTCTATGCCTGAATTAAGTTAATTGCATGTAACCAAAACAGTTTATCTTTTTATTCTTATGATGCAAAGCGGCCAGTCCTGATGGAGTTTCTGCGTGCATCTTAAAAAACCTGTTGTTACCAGCTATCAGCTGGCTTCCCTGACATTTTTAATCTCTCTCTGGGAAAGGCAATTATCCCCGCTTGCTTTAAAAACACATCCATCACCCCTGTTCCAAAGAAAGCCAAAGTGGACTGCCTTGTTGATTCCCGCCCAGTGGCACATGAAGTGCTTTGAGAGCCTGGTGCTAGAACACATGAAGGACATCATACCAGACTGTCCTGACTTGCTACAGTTTGCCCACCGCTTTAGCAGGTCAGCTGAAGATGCCATCTCCATTGCTCTCCACACCACTCTGTCTCACCTAGAAAATAAAAACCACTAAGCCAGACTGCAGTTTGTGGAATACAGCTCAGCCTTCAACAGCGTCATTCCATCCCAGCCTGTTGTTCAGCTGCTCAATTTGGGGTTCAGATTCTCACTCTGCAGCTGGATCCCGGACTTCCTCACCAGCAGACCCCAGCGTGTATGCATTGGTGACAAAAGGCCATCCTCCATCACCATCAACACCGGGACACCGCAGGGCAGTGTGCTGAGCCCCCGGCTGTGCTCCCAGTTCACCTACGACTGCGTGGCCAAGCACAGCTCCAACTCCACCTGACAGTTTGCTGACGACACCACCGCCATACAGTTGATCTGCAATGATGACGAGTCTGCGGGGAGGAGCCAGACGTTGTAAATATTCGGGGCTTAGCCTAAAACTTAGGGGTCCAGGGGCATAGTTTTCCCCATTTACATTGAGTAATTCATAACATTTGTAGCATTCACAGCAAAATATTCTGAAGTAACTTCTCACCTGTGAAATCATATTCCCTGTTGCTTGGTTTTGGCATATCTTTCATTAGAACATCCAACAGCATAAAAGTCTGGCATTAACTACTATTTGCATGGGTCAGAACACCTCTGCAAGATAGCAGAGGCAGAGAAGCATCTCCCAAGCCCCAATGCGGCATCTACATTTAAATCAGCTAACATTAGCTAGTGAGGTAACCACAGCTACCATTAGCTAGTGAGGTAACCACAGCTACCATTAGCTAGTGAGGTAACCACAGCTACCATTAGCTAGCAATCCAGCCACAATCCATTAGGTGAATCACCTGCACAAGTCACTGCCTAAGTGTTACAGCTGCAAATTCACAAACCTGAGCCAACATCTGTATATGCTGATGAGATCCAGCAGTGTGTATCAGTCAGGCCTTGAGCTCTGGGTAAATAAGCAATACGGAACAATGACTGATTATCGTAAATGAATGAATGTGCAATGACTGCCTAAAGCTCAACGAAGATAAAACAGAAGTAATTGTCATGGGTCCCCGAGGTCGAGTGCTCGACAATGTGATACCATAGACAAAACCTGAGGTCTGGGTGTAATACATCACTGTGAAGTTTTAAAAACCACATTCAGTATATCACAAAGACAGCATTTTATCATCTGAGGAACATGGCAAAGATCAGATATTTTTTAATCACGTAATGATGCTGAAAAATTGATACATGGTTTTATCACAAGTTGCCTTGACTATTGTAATTTCCTTTTTTACGGGTACTAATAAATTACAAATAATTCCGAATGCTGCTGGTAGAATATTAACAAGATCTTAGAAAACAGATCATAGCCAAGCTTCGGAAGTTGCTGTCCTTTCAAGATGCAGAAAAACTAATACATGCCTTTATAACTTCTAGATTGGACTACTGCAATGCCCTCCTTTCGGGTTGTCCATCTGGATCCCTACATAAACTTCAGTTAGTACAAAATGCAGCTGCCAGAGTTCTAACAAAAACTAAAAAATTTGATCACATTAGCCCTATCCTGTCTTCCCTGCACTGGCTACAGGTCAAGTTTAGGATTGACTACAAATTATTACTATTGACTTACAAAACTCTGAATGGCCTTGCACCACAATATCTCAATGATCTTCTGGTCCCTTACAACCCTTCTCGCCTGCTTCGCTCACAAGGAGCAGGATATCTATTAGTTCCTAAAGTAGACAGGGCTACGGCAGGCTGCGGAGCATTCTCTTACAGAGCTCCGCAGCTGTGGAATGGTCTCCCGGCGGATGTGCGGGATTCAGGCACACTCTCGCTTTTCAAGTCTAGATTAAAAACGCACTTGTATAGCTTAGCGTATAGGAAACCTAGTTCTGGTTCCAGCTAGTCCCTCACTCCCAGTCAGACTAACAGTATGAGGTGATGAGCTGGGTGGGGATCGGTGTCATTGGCTTTGGATAAACTGAGGCGTCAGTGCTGTCACTCTGGCTCTACACTAGAGTGCTGATGTTCAGGGAGTCCCCATGCCTGTGTTCCCGCCTGTCTCTCCCTCTTTCTCATGCTGCTATACTCAGATCTGCCGGAGCCTAGACGAATATTGCACTCGATCATTTTGCTTGCACTGCCTCTGATTTCCTCAACTCTGGCTAATACACAATTATTCTTACTTCCTCCCTCACCCCTTCTGGGGTGTGCTCCATGGAGCACAATGTCGTTGAAGAGTTTATGCCTCTGCGGCCTGCAAGACAACTACCTCCACCTCCGGCAACTACCCTCCAACCTGCCTGCCCTTGGCTCAACACGATGCCTCGCCATCCATCCTGCGGCTGTGTGTCTATTAATCCGGCCATCGTGCATCAAGCACCACGTGCCTGCACCGGTCGGCCGCTGCATTGAGACATATATTTCAACCCCTGTATTAGCTTAGTCATTTCATCTTGTCTGTATTAGCTTAGTCATATCATCTTGTTTGTTTGACTCATCTGCCGGCCCCTGGAGGATGGGCTCCCCCTTTGGGTCTGGTTCCTCCCAAGGTTTCTTCCTCTTAGGGAGATTTTCCTTGCCACCGTTGCCTTTGGCTTACTCAATGGGGGGTCCTTACGAGGCAGAAATGTAAAGCGCATTGAGACAATGTAATGTTGTGATAATATATATATATTTATGCTATATAAATAAAATTGAATTGAATTGAATCATATCACACCAATCCTGTATAACCTCCACTGGCTACCTGTGTCTTTTAGAATAGATTTTAAGATTCATTTACTTACTTATAAAGCACTAAATGGACCAGAACCTCCATATATTACCGACCTTCTTACCTTTTATACTCCCACTAGAATTCTGCGATCTACCAATCCTAGACTTCTGTGTACTCCAAAGATGAAACACAGATATAAGCGGTGAGGCAGCTTTTAGCTATTATGCCCCAAAACTACGGAACGCACTGCCAGAAGGCATTAGAGAAGCTGAGTCGCTTAACAATTTTAAAAAGGTATTGAAAGCGCATCTTTTTAGATTTTAACCACTTTATAGTATTTAATTATGCTTCATTTTATTCTCCTATTCGCTTATATCATTGTGGCATTATTTGCTTGTGTTCTTTTACTACCTATGTCATTTCTCTTTATCTCACATTTTTGTTGCTATATCCATAAAATATGATATTATTTCCAATTTTCACTAGGTTATACTTTCGTAGCTTTAACCCTTTATATTTTATTGTATGTTTTATTTGTTTGTTTATTTAGTTTTAATTTGCTTATTTACTTAGATTTATTCCATCCTTCTGTAATTTCATTGACCTGTACTGTACTGTAGTTGCTTCTCTGTCTTCGGTTTTATTTTAATCCCATATGTGAAGCATTTTTAGCTGTATTCCATGTATGAAAAGTGCTATATAACTAAAGATTATTATTATTATTATTTCTGTAATATTACAATATTTATTTTTTTCAATATTACATTTGTGTACTTTTTAATTTGTTTGCACCACCTTTACTTGACTGCACTGTCTTTGCACTTTGTTTTTGCACTATATGTATGTTCGTCTGTGTTCTACATTCTCACTGCTGTATGCACAAGAATTTCTGCATGTGACCAATAAATTTAATCTTAATCTTAACTTCGAGATTTAAACAAAGACCCTACCAAATACGGAATGACTGATGTCCTTACCGGGTAAGACGATCAGAACCAGTCCCCAGAAGTTCAGAGGGTCTCCACCTTCCATCTCTGCTGCTGTTGCTACTCTGAGCTCCTTCTCACTTACTGTCTTCTCAGAGTTTGCAGAAGTATCTTTAAAAAGTTTAGAAAATCACTCCCCCCCCCCCCTTTTGCTTACTTGTGGTTTAGTTTTAGCCATATATTGTAAACTTCTCTCTTTCCATCCTAACATTTGTATGCATACCTCAGGCACAAATCTCCCACACAAATTTAATTTAACGATCAGAGGAAAAATATATGACAAGATATTCACAAAAAGAAACACAGCAACACTTAAACAGATAATAATAATAATGATAATAATAATAATAATAATAATAATAAAAACTTCAGAGCTATTAGAAGCACACCAAAGGCAACGGCTGCAGGGGTCAGTTCCACATTGCTGGGAGTCACTGCACCTCAGCCCTCCGACCAGAGTCCTTAGATCACTACTAAATACAAACAAGGTCTCACTTCACACATGTACAAGTCAACATAGCAGCAAGCATGAGCAACTCTGACTCCAAGCTGCCAGGACTAAGGGGGATTACTGCAGCTGTAGGTAATCAACCCCACACAACAAAGACAGCAAGCTCACCCAGAACAACAAACCAAGAAACAAAAGCAAACATGAAAGCTATTATAACCTAAACCATAACGCATGAAACAAAGCAATCACAACCATAAAGCAATTAACTGTACTGAAATACCAAAGACACGACTAAAACAGAAACGGCCAAACAAACAAAAAAAAACAACAACAGCAGAACAGCAGCAACCAAGAAACAGCAGCCAATGTCACCCATACTCTTTGTTACAGTATGAAAAATTGGGGGGGGGGGGGGGGGGGGCACATTGGCCAAGGTGGGTAGAAAACTGCCTACTGTGCTGAAAAAGCCTGTGTACACACACCTGACCAGGGACCTGTGTCACAAAGCAGGATTTCTTTCTTAGCTGGATAACTTGTCGGAATTAAGGTAGTCTGTGCTAAATGGAGGAGAACTGAGATAAAGTCCATTTAAATTGCGGTACCTTAAATCTGAAAAGTTATCCAGCTGAGCAAGAATTCTGGCTTTGTGATACAGGCACCAGGAAAATGCTGAGTGTGCTGCTAACAAGTGTGCGGCAACACCAACATACCCTCTCCTAGCTGGCTTTACAGACCCTTTATAACCCATATGAAGCAATCGCCAAGGCACACCTGCTCCATGGACAATTTTCTGTTAATCTGAATTCCACATGGGACTTTGCTCCAATACCCAGAAGCAAGAACCACAGCCTGAACAGCTTCAGTAAAGCATTAATCTGAAAAAACAAAGAAAAACTACAAGATGCCTCAAATAATAAGCAAACATTTTTAAAAACCCTGCAGATGAAAAGGGTGTGAATGACGTGGAGTCAGTGGAGTTTTAACCACAAGGCCAGTTCCTTCTTCTTCATGTGTGAATGACGTGGTGTCAGTGGACAGGAAGTATCTCTGAATTATATTTAACAGACTAACAGTTAATGTGCAGATGCTACATACAGCTGGCCTGCTTCTAACAGCTACGTTATTCACAGGACTGGCCTTTGGTACAGAGCAGTACAAAACTGCAGACAGAGGGAATGCCAAGAAAACTGCCGCACAGAGTTACAGCACAGACTCTGTAACTCTGAGAGCCATATCATCGTTTATTCTCTGTGAGCTTTATTCAAACAGTAGCTGGTATGGAGAAGAAGGAACTGGCCTTGAGGTTAAAACTCCACTGACTCCACGTCATTCACACCCTTTTCATCTGCAGGCTTTTTAAAAATGTTTGCTTATTATTTGAGGCATCTTGTAGTTTTTCTTTGTTTTTGCAGATTAATGCTTTACTGAAGCTGTTCAGGCTGTGGTTCTTGCTTCTGGGTATTGGAGCAAAGTCCCATGTGGAATTCAGATTAACAGAAAATTATCCATGGAGCAGGTGTGCCTTGGCGATTGCTTCACATGGGTTATAAAGGGTCTGTAAAGCCAGCTAGGAGAGGGTATGTTGGTGTTGCAGCACACTTGTTAGCAGCACACTCAGCATTTTCCTGGTGCCTGTATCACAAAGCTGGAATTCTTGCTCAGCTGTATAACTTTTCAGATTTAAAGTACCGCAATTTAAATGGACTTTATCTCAGTTCTCCTCCATTTAGCACAGACTACCTTAATTCCGACAAGTTATCCAGCTAAGAAAGAAATCCTGCTTTGTGACACAGGTCCCTGGTCAGGTGTGTGTACACAGGCTTTTTCAGCACAGTAGGCAGTTTTCTACCCACCTTGGCCAATGTGCCCCCCCCCCCCCCCCCCCCAATTTTTCATACTGTATCAAAGAGTATGGGTGACATTGGCTGCTGTTTCTTGGTTGCTGCTGTTCTGCTGTTGTTGTTTTTTTTTGTTTGTTTGGCCGTTTCTGTTTTAGTCGTGTCTTTGGTATTTCAGTACAGTTAATTGCTTTATGGTTGTGATTGCTTTGTTTCATGCGTTATGGTTTAGGTTATAATAGCTTTCATGTTTGCTTTTGTTTCTTGGTTTGTTGTTCTGGGTGAGCTTGCTGTCTTTGTTGTGTGGGGTTGATTACCTACAGCTGCAGTAATCCCCCTTAGTCCTGGCAGCTTGGAGTCAGAGTTGCTCATGCTTGCTGCTATGTTGACTTGTACATGTGTGAAGTGAGACCTTGTTTGTATTTAGTAGTGATCTAAGGACTCTGGTCGGAGGGCTGAGGTGCAGTGACTCCCAGCAATGTGGAACTGACCCCTGCAGCCGTTGCCTTTGGTGTGCTTCTAATAGCTCTGAAGTTTTTATTATTATTATTATTATTATTATTATCATTATTATTATTATCTGTTTAAGTGTTGCTGTGTTTCTTTTTGTGAATATCTTGTCATATATTTTTCCTCTGATCGTTAAATTAAATTTGTGTGGGAGATTTGTGCCTGAGGTATGCATACAAATGTTAGGATGGAAAGAGAGAAGTTTACAATATATGGCTAAAACTAAACCACAAGTAAGCAAAAGGGGGGGGGGGGAGTGATTTTCTAAACTTTTTAAAGATACTTCTGCAAACTCTGAGAAGACAGTAAGTGAGAAGGAGCTCAGAGTAGCAACAGCAGCAGAGATGGAAGGTGGAGACCCTCTGAACTTCTGGGGACTGGTTCTGATCGTCTTACCCGGTAAGGACATCAGTCATTCCGTATTTGGTAGGGTCTTTGTTTAAATCTCGAAGTTAAGATTAAGATTAAATTTATTGGTCACATGCAGAAATTCTTGTGCATACAGCAGTGAGAATGTAGAACACAGACGAACATACATATAGTGCAAAAACAAAGTGCAAAGACAGTGCAGTCAAGTAAAGGTGGTGCAAACAAATTAAAAAGTACACAAATGTAATATTGAAAAAAATAAATATTGTAATATTACAGAAATAATAATAATAATAATCTTTAGTTATATAGCACTTTTCATACATGGAATACAGCTAAAAATGCTTCACATATGGGATTAAAATAAAACCGAAGACAGAGAAGCAACTACAGTACAGTACAGGTCAATGAAATTACAGAAGGATGGAATAAATCTAAGTAAATAAGCAAATTAAAACTAAATAAACAAACAAATAAAACATACAATAAAATATAAAGGGTTAAAGCTACGAAAGTATAACCTAGTGAAAATTGGAAATAATATCATATTTTATGGATATAGCAACAAAAATGTGAGATAAAGAGAAATGACATAGGTAGTAAAAGAACACAAGCAAATAATGCCACAATGATATAAGCGAATAGGAGAATAAAATGAAGCATAATTAAATACTATAAAGTGGTTAAAATCTAAAAAGATGCGCTTTCAATACCTTTTTAAAATTGTTAAGCGACTCAGCTTCTCTAATGCCTTCTGGCAGTGCGTTCCGTAGTTTTGGGGCATAATAGCTAAAAGCTGCCTCACCGCTTATATCTGTGTTTCATCTTTGGAGTACACAGAAGTCTAGGATTGGTAGATCGCAGAATTCTAGTGGGAGTATAAAAGGTAAGAAGGTCGGTAATATATGGAGGTTCTGGTCCATTTAGTGCTTTATAAGTAAGTAAATGAATCTTAAAATCTATTCTAAAAGACACAGGTAGCCAGTGGAGGTTATACAGGATTGGTGTGATATGATTCAATTCAATTCAATTTTATTTATATAGCATAAATATATATATATTATCACAACATTACATTGTCTCAATGCGCTTTACATTTCTGCCTCGTAAGGACCCCCCATTGAGTAAGCCAAAGGCAACGGTGGCAAGGAAAATCTCCCTAAGAGGAAGAAACCTTGGGAGGAACCAGACCCAAAGGGGGAGCCCATCCTCCAGGGGCCGGCAGATGAGTCAAACAAACAAGATGATATGACTAAGCTAATACAGACAAGATGAAATGACTAAGCTAATACAGGGGTTGAAATATATGTCTCAATGCAGCGGCCGACCGGTGCAGGCACGTGGTGCTTGATGCACGATGGCCGGATTAATAGACACACAGCCGCAGGATGGATGGCGAGGCATCGTGTTGAGCCAAGGGCAGGCAGGTTGGAGGGTAGTTGCCGGAGGTGGAGGTAGTTGTCTTGCAGGCCGCAGAGGCATAAACTCTTCAACGACATTGTGCTCCATGGAGCACACCCCAGAAGGGGTGAGGGAGGAAGTAAGAATAATTGTGTATTAGCCAGAGTTGAGGAAATCAGAGGCAGTGCAAGCAAAATGATCGAGTGCAATATTCGTCTAGGCTCCGGCAGATCTGAGTATAGCAGCATGAGAAAGAGGGAGAGACAGGCGGGAACACAGGCATGGGGACTCCCTGAACATCAGCACTCTAGTGTAGAGCCAGAGTGACAGCACTGACGCCTCAGTTTATCCAAAGCCAATGACACCGATCCCCACCCAGCTCATCACCTCATACTGTTAGTCTGACTGGGAGTGAGGGACTAGCTGGAACCAGAACTAGGTTTCCTATACGCTAAGCTATACAAGTGCGTTTTTAATCTAGACTTGAAAAGCGAGAGTGTGCCTGAATCCCGCACATCCGCCGGGAGACCATTCCACAGCTGCGGAGCTCTGTAAGAGAATGCTCCGCAGCCTGCCGTAGCCCTGTCTACTTTAGGAACTAATAGATATCCTGCTCCTTGTGAGCGAAGCAGGCGAGAAGGGTTGTAAGGGACCAGAAGATCATTGAGATATTGTGGTGCAAGGCCATTCAGAGTTTTGTAAGTCAATAGTAATAATTTGTAGTCAATCCTAAACTTGACCTGTAGCCAGTGCAGGGAAGACAGGATAGGGCTAATGTGATCAAATTTTTTAGTTTTTGTTAGAACTCTGGCAGCTGCATTTTGTACTAACTGAAGTTTATGTAGGGATCCAGATGGACAACCCGAAAGGAGGGCATTGCAGTAGTCCAATCTAGAAGTTATAAAGGCATGTATTAGTTTTTCTGCATCTTGAAAGGACAGCAACTTCCGAAGCTTGGCTATGATCTGTTTTCTAAGATCTTGTTAATATTCTACCAGCAGCATTCGGAATTATTTGTAATTTATTAGTACCCGTAAAAAAGGAAATTACAATAGTCAAGGCAACTTGTGATAAAACCATGTATCAATTTTTCAGCATCATTACGTGATTAAAAAATATCTGATCTTTGCCATGTTCCTCAGATGATAAAATGCTGTCTTTGTGATATACTGAATGTGGTTTTTAAAACTTCACAGTGATGTATTACACCCAGACCTCAGGTTTTGTCTATGGTATCACATTGTCGAGCACTCGACCTCGGGGACCCATGACAATTACTTCTGTTTTATCTTCGTTGAGCTTTAGGCAGTCATTGCACATTCATTCATTTACGATAATCAGTCATTGTTCCGTATTGCTTATTTACCCAGAGCTCAAGGCCTGACTGATACACACTGCTGGATCTCATCAGCATATACAGATGTTGGCTCAGGTTTGTGAATTTGCAGCTGTAACACTTAGGCAGTGACTTGTGCAGGTGATTCACCTAATGGATTGTGGCTGGATTGCTAGCTAATGGTAGCTGTGGTTACCTCACTAGCTAATGGTAGCTGTGGTTACCTCACTAGCTAATGGTAGCTGTGGTTACCTCACTAGCTAATGTTAGCTGATTTAAATGTAGATGCCGCATTGGGGCTTGGGAGATGCTTCTCTGCCTCTGCTATCTTGCAGAGGTGTTCTGACCCATGCAAATAGTAGTTAATGCCAGACTTTTATGCTGTTGGATGTTCTAATGAAAGATATGCCAAAACCAAGCAACAGGGAATATGATTTCACAGGTGAGAAGTTACTTCAGAATATTTTGCTGTGAATGCTACAAATGTTATGAATTACTCAATGTAAATGGGGAAAACTATGCCCCTGGACCCCTAAGTTTTAGGCTAAGCCCCGAATATTTACAACGTCTGGCTCCTCCCCGCAGACTCGTCATCATTGCAGATCAACTGTATGGCGGTGGTGTCGTCAGCAAACTGTCAGGTGGAGTTGGAGCTGTGCTTGGCCACGCAGTCGTAGGTGAACTGGGAGCACAGCCGGGGGCTCAGCACACTGCCCTGCGGTGTCCCGGTGTTGATGGTGATGGAGGATGGCCTTTTGTCACCAATGCATACACGCTGGGGTCTGCTGGTGAGGAAGTCCGGGATCCAGCTGCAGAGTGAGAATCTGAACCCCAAATTGAGCAGCTGAACAACAGGCTGGGATGGAATGACGCTGTTGAAGGCTGAGCTGTATTCCACAAACTGCAGTCTGGCTTAGTGGTTTTTATTTTCTAGGTGAGACAGAGTGGTGTGGAGAGCAATGGAGATGGCATCTTCAGCTGACCTGCTAAAGCGGTGGGCAAACTGTAGCAAGTCAGGACAGTCTGGTATGATGTCCTTCATGTGTTCTAGCACCAGGCTCTCAAAGCACTTCATGTGCCACTGGGCGGGAATCAACAAGGCAGTCCACTTTGGCTTTCTTTGGAACAGGGGTGATGGATGTGTTTTTAAAGCAAGCGGGGATAATTGCCTTTCCCAGAGAGAGATTAAAAATGTCAGGGAAGCCAGCTGATAGCTGGTAACAACAGGTTTTTTAAGATGCACGCAGAAACTCCATCAGGACTGGCCGCTTTGCATCATAAGAATAAAAAGATAAACTGTTTTGGTTACATGCAATTAACTTAATTCAGGCATAGAGACATAATTAAACATACAGTCATTTATCGGCATAATGCAACACCGTGTGGCATCAGCTCTGATGGTCCCGGTTCTTCTGGAAGGAAGCTCAGCATGTCTGCCTTAATGAGTAAAGGGGGCCGTGAAGCCGACTCCCAGGTCAGGGCTGTAATGCGGAGGCTGTGTAGAGCAGTGAGGCCAAGAGACCGCAATCAGCAAATGGATCCTGGAGTCTCTCAGCTGCTTGTAAAAAGGTACAACTCAGTTCAATATGGAACAATCACAACAAAACAAAAAAAATGCTCAAAATGTATATGGCACAAAGGAAATCAACCCCACACAAAAAACAAACTAAATTCATTAAAGCAGGGGTCACCAACACGGTGCCCGCGGGCACCAGGATGCCCCCAAGGACCACATGAGTCGCCCTCTGACCTGTTCAAAAAATAGCACAACTCACCTGTAAGCAGCGTTTAAAATTTAATTTTATCCTGTTGCTATTCTTCTTTAATCACATTTGCATTTATATAGATTTGAAATTGACCATATCTAATAAAACATGTTTATTATACATGAAGTTTAGATAAGTTTAGGAGGGCATTTCAAACTGGTAGCCATTCGTATGGCTCAGTACCTGTGAAGTAGCTCTCAGTTTCAAAAAGGTTGGTGAGCCCTGCATTAAAGCATGTGACCTGACATCACCTAATCCAATACAGCGTACAGGAGTGTAGGAATTAATAGCTCAAATAAATTTTAATATTCTCCACCAATATGTTTGAATTAATTAAAGTTTAATTAATTATTATTTAATGCCGATTATTAATCAATTGTTATGCCGAATGGTCGGCTCCTCCAAACTCGATTGCGGTATCCCCGTGAGTCTGTTAATGTGAGACTTAAATGGGATTCACTAATTACCAGTATCACTTAGTAACCTGGGTTAGAAGGCTCATCCACCGAGCTTCGTCACCAGGTAATGTAAACAATGGGTAGCGAAGCCCCCCTCACGGCCGATGAGAGAGAGTCTCGCGATGTTTCAGGCGAGTTTGAGGTTCAGAGCGTGTAGCAAGATCGCACAAAGGCAGGAACTTATTATGAGACACTCAATGACGGAGGCTAAAGTTGTGTAAAAGACATGCCATTTATTCCTAGCTAACACTACAACTAACATAAGACAGACATTACACCTAACACAACAACAAACACGAAATAACGGAATAAAACAAACAATGTAATTATGAAAATGCAATGACCGGATTTAAATGAGTAACCTTAAATGGGAAATACTGTTCTGCAAAGCAAGCACAGTTTGTGGAAACACGACCCTAAAGTCTTATAGCAGGTTAACAGAACAGCTTAAGTTGTTAGAATGAAAGGAAGTTGGTTATCTTGGTTGAAGAGTGGGGGGGGGGGGGGGGGGGGGTCTTGG